>NC_056747.1:246440538-246740538 GCF_019279795.1 Protopterus annectens
GAAACCTCAGCATTCTTATAACAAGAGATCTTAGTTCTTCACTGATACATTCCATTGGTTTGGGAGAACTCTGTGTTCACTAAGAACAGGATTTAAAATAATTATGTGCTATGACAGCAGTCAAAATACAAGGTATATTCATGAGCTCTGTAAGAGTTGTTGCATTTTCCTATACCTCTCATTCTGCTAGTGCAAGAAGTCTGGACAAAGCCTAAAATAATGGTGGGACAAAGGCCCACCAATAGGGGCAACCTTTAAATATTGTTCTGATAAACTTAAAAAGTTGCTAGAATAACAGGATTTGAGTTAGCATGCATTTTCTGAAGGCTATGAAGTCTGAAACTCAAATGTATGTCATCATTTAGTGACTTCAGTCCCCTGATTTCCCAGAAAACCACTAATTTTATGAGGAACATACCAAAAATATGATGTAAAAATCTGGGCATTCTGCTAAAATCTGGATTGTGGAGAGGCATGTATTCTCCCATTCCTTCTTTATTTACAAAACTTTGGATATTATTCCTATAGACACTGCAGTCCATATTTTTTGCTTTATCTGAGCGTGGTCTTTGTTTTCTTTTTAAACTTGAGGGAGTGACAAGAGTCTTTCAATATTTACAAATCCATTGAATTACAGCAGAACCTGCATTCATTTCTGTCATTTAACTATATGAATGGCAACAGCTCTTCTAAACGTTTTTGATATCAATTGCAACGATGTTTAATGTTAATTGTAAAATGTTCAGCTCATTAATGATGTTTGCCAAGAATGGCATCATAATAAAGATTGTTGTGTATATCTACTTTAATTAGTTTCATTTTTCTGGCTCAACATCCAGTCTCTTAAGTGAAACTTTCATTTAATTAATGTTCCCTTATGCTGTCAAACTTCATAATGATATGGAAGGAGCACATTCTTTTTGGTTACTAAAGAAAATAACTCAACTGTGCGGCAGCTTCTTGTATGCTGAACCAGGCCTTGCTGTACCTTCTTCGTTTCATATCATTAATATCATAACAACAGCATCTTCAGTACCAGAAGAGATTATTAATAAGGTGAAGTAAATGAACAACGTATAAAATATATTAATTCAATCATTTATAATGAAATAACTTCCACTTAATTATTAAATGAATCACTGTACAGAGCTTGCAATAAACCTAACTCTAGCTCTTATGGTAACTAAAACCATGCTCTCAATCCAACACAAGCTCCAAATCTAACCCAAAAGTCAATAACTTGTTCAAATACAACAGCAGCAAGTTGGCCAAATAGCATTTTGTTCATAGTAACATTTGACAAAGTGTCATTTCATTAAAAGTGTTCAACTTCACAAATCAGAACTGATGAAAATAGACTGGACCAACCAGCTCTCAACCAAATTGCTATAAGAAAGTAACCTGATCCCACTTGGGACCATAGCTTTTGGTCTTTAATTGTATTTTTTTTTACAATTCTCACTTATTGCAAGTGAATTGAAGTGGTGTTTGATCAGCATGGTCTCTAGCTCAGTAACGTATCATCCATACCTCTCGACCACTTAGTGCAAGAAATCTGGACAAAGCTGAACAAAATGTGGGGACAAAGGCCCAAAAATAGGGGGCAGATTTTAAATATTGCTCTTACAAACTTAGAAAGTTGTTAAAAATAGGATTTGTGTTGACATGCATCTCCTGAAGGATATAAAGTCTGAAACTCAAATGGTATGGCATTATTTAGTGACTTCAATCCTCAGATCATCCCGGTGCTTTGCCAGAAAATCACAAGTTTTATGAGAAACAGACCAAAAATATGAGGCAGAAATGTGGACAGTTGAGAGGTATGGTATCATCCTATGTATTGTTGCTTTTACCAACATTTTTTATTAGTTGGTAATTGCTGGAAATCTGCACTGATTTAAAACCAGTCTTACAATTGTCACTGATTTTGATCATTTAGGCAAGAAGGTGACTAATTATTTCCATTATTTCCATCTGATAACCAAGTGTTTGGGATGGTCTGACCCTTTTCAGCCATTACCTGGGCTTATGAAAGATCCCAAACAATAATAACATGCATTAATTACACTAACAAACTGAAGTACAGTGATTGAACGATAAGCACACATTATCAACAACATGACAGTCAACGGCCTTTTTCTAGAGAAACTTGCTAATGTATTCTCTCACATTTATATGTGATGCTACAGTCTAATTACATTACTTGTTACATTCTATGGCAATGATATAGGTATTAATATTTGGCATTATGCAGTATCGCTGAAGCAAGAACAAAAGTTGATTTTTGTTGGGTGTTATTTCAGATTTATTTGGAAATCTAATGTATTTTCCTTTCTGATTTCAGCTGGATGGTGATTTTAAGCTATAACCATTTATTCCCAGTGTTTTTTTATAAGATGTACTTCCAAAATGCTGTATAACTAATGAAAGTACTTTGTTCTGAGACTTTCTGAGGGTTTACATTTGTTCACTATTTGTTGAAAAGTTTTTAAAAGGAGGGCAATGATTCATATTGCTGATTTTGAAGATAAGTATACTGAATTAATTGTTGTTCTGCTTTATACTGGGAGTCAGTTGTACTTTTTGAGTAGTTTACAGTGGAGCATTTATGGCTCTACTAAGAGGGTAAAGAAAGAGATTTTGTTTTCCGTTACTCAGAGAAGATGGGTATTACTTGAGAAATGGAGTGGAATAAGTGAAAAAAACATATTGCAGCTTTGGCATAAGTACCCATAAATTTGGTGTAAAACTAAACCAGTAAAACACAACCAAAAATATACATTTGGAGTGAAATTAAACTAGTACAATACAGCCAAAAAGATACATTTGGTGTAAACAGAAACAGGTGAAAAGATACATTTGGTATAAAAAGAAAAGAAACAAGTAAGCCCAGGGATATACTTGGAGTTAGTGTTAGCCTCGCTGTGCTCGGGCTCCACTCCCCTCCCTGCCCCTTATTCTCACCCACCCCCACTAGTGCTACATTTCAACTAAACTTAGCCACTCCCCTCATGCTAACCACCAATCACTGAATCTGCCCCACCCCTGTACCCATTTCCTTCTCTTCCACTATTCCACATCCTGTAAAGCACAGTCTTCCATCTAACTACCTTACAATCACAAAAAACACCTCTCATCATCCACCACACCCACCCCATCCCAAGCAGATCTCTCACTCATGACCAAACCATGCCCAAACTACCCAAACCCACATACATACACCTCTTACTATTGCTCTTAGGTGTATCCACCCTCCCACTGCAACTTCTATCACCAACCACCAAAACCAACTTAATTGTATCCACATACCAAGAAAAACTACTTCCACTAACATTATTACAACACATCCTTTTACTCAACTAGTCCCATATCACTACCAAATCTTCTTTATTCACCACTGTGCACACAGATTACAGCCATCACACTACCAGTCCCAAACAACTATAAAGAACTTTAAGACCCTAAACAAACTACTCAAACTCTATTTTTAACTCAGTACCCAACTCATTAGCTGTGGTGATATACACCCAAACCCAGGCCCACAAAATCTAGGAACCCCAACCCTCAACCTGAATGATGCCCTACTCCACTGAGACAAATCCACGCTCCTCATTTTAAATTTAAATGTCAGAAGTATACTAAACAAAGTCCACAACCTTCATGCACTACTATCCTTTTATCAACCTGAGAAAGTCATACTAACAGAGACTTGGCTTAAACCAGGCAACCACAACAATGAAATCACTCCACCAGCTTACAATATAATTCATAGTGATAGAATAGGTAGTGTATAAATCTCACCTAATCCTTGAGAAAGTAGACATAACATATTAATAACAAAGTAGCCCATCTCCATGCTCTTCTAGATATTCACTGCTTTGACATCTTCTGCCTGACAGAAACATGGTTAAAACCAGAGACCAAAGACAATGAAAATAATTCCCCAAGGATATAATATATTAAGACAAGACTGACTAAAAAGCAAGGGTGTGGGAGTAGCAGTTCTATTCAAAGATGGACTTCAAATCTCCACGTTACCATAAAACCCACCTCAGCATAGTAAGGCAGAAGTCCTTATCACCAGATTTCAAAGCAACCAAAATAAATCTTTATATATCATCTGTATCTACCTACCACCCGGTAATAATATCAGTACTATAGAGGACATTCTAAGCTGAGTGTCCTCAGCTTACCCCCAAGAAACAATAATACTTGATGATTTTAATACTGACTGGAAAGTTGTTAACGCTGATAATCCTACCTCCCATATCAGCCTACACAGCTTTAGTCAAACTATCACCTCCATAACTAGAATCAATAAACCAAACAAGAAAGAGAGCACCTTAGACTGGATACTTATAAATAAACAGAAACAAGCTTACAAGGTAGGAACTCTGCCAGACGATGTAAGCGATCATACTTTGACCTACATCCTAAGGCAAAAAAATGATATCTCTAACCCCCCCCCACATATAGGATTGCACGTACCAACAAACACTTTAACCCAGTATTATTCCAAAATGAACTTAGTGCCTGTGACTGGAACCCTTTAAAAACTCTACCACTTGAAAAAGCTGTTAAATTCCTAAACTCTAAATTCTTATCTATCCTTGATAAGCACGCACCCAAATGGTCCATTAGAATGAACTCCAAACCAGCCCCCTGGCTTTCTAAAGAAACCAGACAGAAAAATTCTACTTAGGAACAAGTCTTGGGCTAAATGGAGAGCTAACAAAAATATCTCAGATCAATACATTTTTAGACAGTTGAGAAATAGTACAAAAAATGCAATACTTACAGACAAAAAGAACTACTATTGTAAACTACAGCAAAATCACCAAAACAATCCCCAGAAGTTCTGGTCTAATATAAATAAACTCCTGTTCCCAGGCCACTCGCGTACACCTACCCCATCTCAGGCCAAACCAAATACCCCCCACCAAACTGCCAATACCTTCAATACCTTCTTCACAGAGACCATACAATCACTAGCCAGTCAACTAATCCCTGACAACTCAAGCCTTCCCACCACTATACCTGGCACTCTACCAACACTCCATCTGCAACTCAGGTCAACCTCTCTCATCCACAAATTCATCCAAAAACTTAAACCTTGTACTCCTTCTGCTAACCAGCTACCATCTGAATACCTGCAAAAAGAAGCCAAAGTAATTTCTTATCCCATAGCCATCCTCATAAATAGAACCATTAAGGATGGAATCATTCCAGACATCTGGAAAATCTCCCATATTATACCCCTACACAAAGGGGGTACCTCAAATGATTACTCTAATTACTGGCCAATAGCTCTTTTATCACCCTTTGCAAAAATTATGGAAAAATGCATTGACCAACAACTATTAAACCATTTATCTCAACATAACATAATAGCAAACTGCCAGCATGGCTTTAGGCCATCCCATAGCACCACAACTGCTCTATTATCCTTTACAGAAGCCATCAATAGAAATCGTAATAAAAACAACCTCTCCTCTGCACTCTTTATTGACCTCTCAAAAGCTTTTGACATGGTAAACCATGCCCTTCTTATCAACATTCTTGAATCCCTTTCCCATGGTTCAAGTCCTACCTTACCAATAGGCAACAGGCAATTCTCTGGGAAAATAATATATCATCCCTTCTGCCATTCACCATTGGAGTCCCTCAGGGCTCTATTCTAGGTCCACTTCTTTCCTCACTGTTTATCAATGACCTCCATGTAGCTATTCCACAAGCCACCTGCATTCAATATGCAGATGATTCTACAGTAGTATGCTCAGGAAACTCTCCATCAGATCTACATTCTCTAACTCAGAATGTATTTAACATAGTTGAAACATGGTTCACAAAATGTTGCCTCCTTCTCAGTGCTAAAAAAACTAAGCTCCTTCTCTTTACACCCACCGGTAAGTCCTCCCCCATAGATTTCTCTGTCATCTCCAATAATGGCACAATTATATTCCCCGACTCTACCACTAAATTGTTAGGAATTACTATTGACAATAATCTTACATTTGACAGCCACATAAATAACACCATAAAAACTGTTAACAGAAAAATAGGCTCCTTATATAGAATTAAACCTTTCCTAACTCCAATAGCCAGAACTAAGATTGCACACTCCCATTTAATTTCAACTCTTCTGTACGCCTCACCCATATATACTAACCTAAAGAAAAATAATCTTATCAAACTAACTAATTCCTATAATAACATAATCAGATTTGCCACTGGCAATCCCTTTAGAACTCACCACTGTTTAAATCTAATGCAGTTAGGCTGGCTTGAACTTCAGTACCATCTGAAAGTCTCCCAACTCACCATTGCCCACAAGATATTTTATCAACCTAACAGCACTCCTATACTCTCCAATCTCATAATCCCCTACAAAAATCTAAATTCGCTACGCTCTTCCAGCAAACTTCTTGCTAGCATAAGCAAGTCTAACAACATGGCTGGAGTTTCTCTGTTTTCCAACTCTGTTGGAAAAAACTGGAACCTACTGCCTAATGAACTAACTTTACTTTCTTCACTGCCTCTCTTTAAACAAAACCTCAAAAGACACCTCAAAACACACTGGTTATGCCCCTGCAGCAACCCTGATTAACCTTCTGCTTCACTACTGATATTTCCTCCTCTTGAACCATAACTTTAATTCACACTCCTTGGAAGCAGGACTGTAACTGCTGAACAACATTCAACATACTGGTGTAATCTATCCTGTTTGATGCTCTGAAAGTCTCTATCCTGTTTGATGCTCTGATAGTCCACATGAATCATACTGTATAATAAATTATCCTGTACATATTGTCACCTTTACTATTGTAAATACCTACTTTATTTTATTATTACTTCCTGTATTTTTAGTATTTTTATTACTTCCTGTATTTTTACTAATCTTTTTATTGAAATCCTTTCATTTACTGTGTAATAATATTGATTTTTAATTTTTAATTTCAATTTTTATTTGTTACTACTGGAGCTTTTCTCCCCGGGCCTCTACTGAAAATGTAAATATATCCAGTTGGACTAGCCCAGTTAACAAATGTAAAATAACAAATGTAAAATACAATAAATAAAATAAAAATAACCCTAGACCTTGATAAAGTTGAACTCACTCTAACAAAACTAAAACTTAATGACAGTAAACACATCAACATCATAGGATGCTACATCCCTCCAGGCAACAATATCCCCATTACAGAAAAACTCCTAGAATGGATATCTAACTCCCTCCACCAGGAAAGCATAGTATTAGGAGACCTTAATACTGACTGGCAAAACTTTTCCAGTCATAGCCCACTTTCCCATATTAACCTACATGGCCTAACCCAACTCATCACTTCCCCACAAGAACAGACAAGAGAACCGAACACCAATCCACTCTAGATTGGATACTCGTATCCCACCCATCACTGATATCCCTAGCAGGGTGTCTACCAGACACCCTGAGTGACCACCAAACCACATTCTTACTCAGATCAAAATCACCACAACTGACCCAAATATCTGCATGCCTAATTAAAAGCAAAAAATTTTAACTGCTCCAACTTTATAAACAACCTACAAATGTGCAACTGGACCCCCCAAAAAAACCTACCTCTTGATGAAGCTGTACTATGTTTCAGTACTACCTTCTTAAACACCCTTAACCATCACGCCCCCTCCAGAACAACAAGAATTAAAACTAAATATTCCCCCTGGTTAACCTCAGACACAAAATCCCTATTCAGAAAAAGAAACAAGGCCTGGACCAACTACCTCAACAGTAAATCCCAATTGAACAAATATATGTTGAACTACGTAACAAAGCCAAAAAACTCACCAAAAAATCACCAAAAAAGACAAAACATCTTACTACCAAAAGTTACAGGATAAGCACAGGAACAACCCACAAAAATTTGGGCAGCAATTAACTCTATTCTACAACCAGGTAAAACAACTATCCCAACCCCAAAAGTAGATAACAACCAAGAAGACATCCCCACTCAATTTAATAAATACTTTACAGAAACCATCCAGACCCTTGCAAACAACCAACCCTATGACAACATCCCTACCTCTGCAAATCCACCCCCACCCCCAACTAACAACTGCCCTAAGTTCAGCTTCCACCCAGAACCAACCAAATCCATTGAAAAACTACTCTGCAAGCTCAAACCAATGTCTCTAGCCACAGATAAATTACCCGCTGAATACCTCCACCTGGCTGCAGAAGCCATATGATATCCTGTCTCCATCCTAATTAATAGATCCATCTCCAAGTGTATAGTATCCAAGCTATGGAAAATATCAAATATCATCCCTTTACATAAAGTGGGAACCTCCCTGGAACTCAATAACTACCGCCCTATAGCCATACTACCCCCTTTAGCTAAAATTTTAGAGAGGGTAATACACAAGCAACTAATGAAATATCTCCTAGTAAATAATATAATAGCAACACAACAACATGGCTTTAGACCCTTCCATAGCACCACCACCGCCAGAATTCACCAACATTGTCAATACTCACAGAAACAATGGACTCCTTGTATTTACCACCTTCCTTGACTTGTCCAAAGCATTTGATATGGTTAACCACAATAAACTCCTTTTTTCACTAGCAACTCTAAACCTTACCACCCCTGCCATCTCCTGGTTCAAAAACTACCTAGAGGGAAGGAAACAAGCTGTTATGTGGCAAACACAACTCTCCCCCTCCCTACCAGTCTCCCTAGGAGTACCCCAAGGCTCCATCCTGGGGCCACTTCTTTTTACCCTCACCAATCAGCTCCCAAACAGTATTCCTAAAGCCTCAATAGTGCAATATGCAGATGTTACGACAATATGTGCAGCCAAATCAATGGACATCCTTCACTCCCTAACACAAGAATGCTTTTCCCTAGCAGAAACTTGGATTACAAACCAAAGGCTCATTCTGAACCCAAGTAAAACAAAGCTAGTACTCTTTAGCTCCCACAGAGCCACACCTCCCACTGATTCATTCTTCATCTCCTCCTTTAACAAGACCACAATCACCCCCACAAATCATACCAAACTCTAAGGTGTTGAAATAGATAATCACCTTAGATTTGACCTACATATTTCTATAACCATAAAAAAGTACATAAAAAAACTTGGCCTGCTGTATCGCAATAAAAATTTCCTCGCTGACCACGCCAAAACTACAGTAGCGAGGACTCACCTACTATCCACTCTACTTTATGCCTCCCCCATGCTTACAAACCTCCACAAATCCAACCTAAATAATCTTGATAGCTGTTATAATAAGATAGCCAAATTTGCTACAACCTCTCCCATCAGAACACATCACTGTGAATGCTTAAAAACTCAATTGGCTAGAACTACCACTACTACTTCATCTCAATCAACTATCACTAGCCCACAAAATAATACATAACTCTGAAAATACCTCAGCCCTACAAAATCTTTTGCAACTCTATACAACCGCCAGGCCATTGAGGTCTAGCACACACAACCTCCTCAAAGTAACCAAATATAACAATCAAGCTGGTAAGTCTGTCTACAGCCATTATATAGCAAAAACCTGGAACCTAGGGACCTAAACATCGTCACCACAATAAACAGGACATGCTGGAGGGATAGATTCCTGTCCCAGAGACTTCCTATACTCTTGAACAAGCTACCCATCTATGTCAAGCAAAGTTCTTCATTAGCACTCTTCATGAAAAATCTTGATGAGTGGATGGGAAATAGGAAATACACCCCGGGGATCACTTCTGTGTCTCTGCTGGACAGTGGCACAGGAAAATAACTTTCTTGGGTGGCATAAGCTATGGTATCTTGCTGGCTAGGCTTACATAGGCCCTTGGGCCGATAGCCTAGTACCAACCTATGAACTCCCTTCCTGCCCACATAACTGACAACAAATCCCATCACAGTTCAAGAAACTTGTTAAAACTCACTTTTTGAATAATCGACTGTGCTCCTTTACCCCCCCCCCCCCGGCTAATGTCTCATTAGAGCATTGCACCTAACTTAAGTAACTCTGCTAAGCCAACCAATCATAGTACTGTACCCACTTAGGACTGTTAATCTACTGCTTATCCCATCTCTCCAGGAGTTAGGGAAAACTACTTCAGTAATGTTGTGCTTTCCATAAGCAACTAAAACCAGGAGAAGATGTATTGTAAATCAATTTGTTATCCTTCTCAACTAAAACCAGACGAAGATGTATAGTAAATCAATTTGCTATCCTTCTCAACTATAGCGAGCATCATCTGCTCTCTTGGAGCCTTATTCTATGTCTCTCTGCTTTTACTCTGATAGTAAATCTATCACAGGAATCCGAAACTTAGGAATATCTTCTAAAATTTAATATTATATTGTAGAGAATTAATGTATCCTATCTGTTAGTTAATATGTATGCCAAAGTCTCTTCTATGGAAATTGTATGTCAAAAGTCTGCCCTTAAAACTATGTTTTGTAAAAAAATTGTTCTCTTGGAGCTTTTCTCCTCGGGCCTCCACTGAAAATGGACTTGTAATCCAGTTGGACTCTCCCGGTCAACAAATGTAAAATAAATAAATAAAATAAATAAATACAGTTCCTGTTATGGCAAGCCTTATACTGGGTGTGAGAAGACATGCTACCTTATGGTATAATTTGGCTATGTTACCCTTTTATTTATGGTTATTTCTGTGTATAGTTCAATTGAAAGATTTGGGTTTAAAATAAACCCAAATTATGTCTGATTGCATCCAAGGGGAAGAGGGTTACCTTGCACATCACTGATTGTCAATCTTTTCTTCAGTTAATTTCTTAATTTCTCTCCTTTGCCATCTACTGGCTTTGTTTACCTAAACTGGTCCTCCCTCCCAGTACAAGGTACTTTGATCCATCCATCCTCTTACTAATTACAAATTAAATGTAGCAGCATATCACGTATCTTTGCTACTGATTTGCTACTTAATGGATAGCTGCATCATACTTTGTCTGGTAACCTTGTATTTATTTTTTTATTTATTTATGTTTATTTATTTATTGTTTTGATCACATTTTCAAGCAACTGGCCTAAAGCATTATTTTTAGCCCTAATCCCTGTGCAAGGACATTGCATTTTATATAATACAAAAATCATGCAAAGAATAAAAACAGCATAGGATCTATACAGGTAATTTCCATAAAGATGAAAGTTTATACAGAGCAGGTGAATGTTCCCAATACCTATTATAGAATCAGAGGACCAAAGTAAAACCAATTAAATAAATAATTATTATTCAACATTTTGAAGTTGGGGTATCTGTTTTGTGTGCCTAATCCTTCCAAACATGATCCACAATACTGGTTTGTTTGTTTATTTGATTTCCAGGGTAAAGCACTTCTATCCATACACCTTTTTCAGACTCGGCCCAGGAGTGGTGTCTCATTAAGTGACTTACTTACAGTCACACAGTTAGGAATTGGAGGCTAGGGGAATAAAATCTTGAACCACAGGAAAGCTTATTTATTTATTTTATTTTATTTTACGTTTGTTTACCGGAATAGTCCGACTGGATGTATGTCCATTTTCAGCAGAGGCCCGGGCAGAAAAGCTCCACATTAAGACAATTTACAAGACAGAAATCATGACAATATACAATACAGATAATGTCAGACAGGTAAAACATTTTAAATACAGGAACATTTATATAATACTGTTACAGTAACATACCAACATACCCGACTAAATAAGTTAACAATTTTGAGTAAAAGGATTAATAAAACATTTTTTTTGAGGGTAGCATTGTTTATAACATTTGCCAAACCTTTGGAGGTGAGCTGCTACAGTAGGAATTAAGAGAGAATATCAGAGCACCTGAAATAGCATGTTAAAGATAGATAGCAAAGAATGGTCCTGCTAGGGGAGAAAGTGTCAGTCAGGATTTGTGCATGGGTAAAGCCATTGGGCTTTAAGGAAGATTCTTAATTGCTTCTTGAAAAGTGGGGTAGAAGAAAGGGCTGTTAGTTCAGCTGGAAGAGTGTTCCAAGAGTTACCAATAGAGTTTGAGAACAAGCTATCTCCAGATTTGTTTTTGGACTTTAGGGTAGCTACTAGTACCTTATTAGCTTGTTAACAGCCCCTTAATCCTCTCAGACACAAGCTTATATCTGCAGTACCTTTTTTGTCCTTCAGTCCCTTTAAATGCTCTCCCCAATTAATATATAATCCTTGACTATATTAGTATATCTTAGGTAATTGAAAGCTTCTGTTGGTTTGATAATAAACCTTACAGAACTTTGTGCAGTTCATTTTTGAAATATAATTGTTACACTGTGGTCATGGATAATTGTCCTATATCAGTCCACATACTGGTTAACAAATTAATTATGAATTAAATAGTTAAGTGAGTGTGATATCTCCACTTTTGGCTAGTAATAAAGGAGCCTCAAACCTCACCACTGACACTGGAGAAGGATGTTCACTTGAAATACAAATGGCTACACTCAGTATTTCCAGATGTAGACCTTTCTGCATCAATCCCAATTTCCCTTAACAGCACACATGAAACACCAGCAGCCCAGGGTCTGGATTTCTCTATTTGTCTCTTTTCAGGTCACCAGTAAGACTCCCCACTGGTACAGCTTCAGAGTTAAGTCCTCAGCCAAGTGGCCAAGCCAAATCCTCCACCACCCTCTCTGCGAAACCAGTGCTTCATGCCCCTGCTCCAAGTATCTGACATACACACACACTTTGAGATTTGATTTACACACATCCCTGGGAAAGGCTGGTACAGGTTTACAAGCTATGCCCCCTTCAGCCCAGATTATAAGGTAGTTATCAATGCCACCAGGCACTACAAAGCCAGCTGCCTAAGGCTCTTACAAAGGTACCCAATTATACTGAGTGAAATCAGTATTAATACAAATGGCCACAGCTATCACAAAATAAGTATATACAAATACTCTCAAAGCTTAAATATTTTTCTAAAAGGACCAGCTACAATGAGAAGTTTAAATATAGTTAATAATAAATATCTATTTACAGTAAACACCAGAGTTTCAGGTACAGGACATATTAAAAATAACACTGATGGAAAGTTTCACACAGTTATAGAAAAACAGTATTTAGCCAGTCTCACTATTTTCCTAACTGATCTAGAGAATTACCATTCTTACTTACTGAATAGAGGAAGGCAAGATAATGTGGGTGAGTGATCCTTGTTGTCAGATCCAAGACAGAATATAGAATGCTGCTGAGACTTCAGTCTCCTCTGATATTAAAAACATTATTTCTGTACAAAATGACATCAAATACATCTGATCATTTGACGCTGTTTCCCATGCTATCACCAACACTAGAAGCTGCCAGGATTTTAGCACCTACATGCCAATAATACACACACATAAGGGCATTGCTCAGATGTAGTGCAGCTGCTGGAAGCCATAAAACCATTCCACTCTTCCTACAGAAGCTGCAATCTATTCTTTAGCACAGGCATTGCATCTCTGGCTCCATTCAAAACTGTGGGATAACACCATTATAGCTGAACCTATAAAGTAATTTAATTTCAGATATGTTTTAAAGTCAGTTGGATTAACCTCTGCCCTTCCAGTATATGCTGTTACAATGTACGTATTACATATTACGTATTACCCTACTCTTTGCCTCAGCTGCTGTGCTCCCTGGCTCCAGCGTCTGCTCCTACGTGCTTGGGCCCCTGCCCACCCTGCACTAACCTGCTGAAACATACCCTCCTGAACTCTCTGACCAAGAACCGACTCCAAAGAATTTTAACCTGCAGCTATAACACCTTCTGTTCCTTGAGTCCTTCTACCACAAGCCTCCAAGAAACTTGGGCCCCTGCCCACCCTGCACTAACCTGCTGAAACATACCCTCCTGAACTCTCTGACCAAGAACCGACTCCAAAGAATTTTAACCTGCAGCTATAACACCTTCTGTTCCTTGAGTCCTTCTACCACAAGCCTCCAAGAAACTTGGGCCCCTGCCCACCCTGCACTAACCTGCTGAAACATACCCTCCTGAACTCTCTGACCAAGAACCGACTCCAAAGAATTTTAACCTGCAGCTATAACACCTTCTGTTCCTTGAGTCCTTCTACCACAAGCCTCCAAGAAACTTGGGCCCCTGCCCACCCTGCACTAACCTGCTGAAACATACCCTCCTGAACTCTCTGACCAAGAACCGACTCCAAAGAATTTTAACCTGCAGCTATAACACCTTCTGTTCCTTGAGTCCTTCTACCACAAGCCTCCAAGAAACTTGGGCCCCTGCCCACCCTGCACTAACCTGCTGAAACATACCCTCCTGAACTCTCTGACCAAGAACCGACTCCAAAGAATTTTAACCTGCAGCTATAACACCTTCTGTTCCTTGAGTCCTTCTACCACAAGCCTCCAAGAAACTTGGGCCCCTGCCCACCCTGCACTAACCTGCTGAAACATACCCTCCTGAACTCTCTGACCAAGAACCGACTCCAAAGAATTTTAACCTGCAGCTATAACACCTTCTGTTCCTTGAGTCCTTCTACCACAAGCCTCCAAGAAACTTGGGCCCCTGCCCACCCTGCACTAACCTGCTGAAACATACCCTCCTGAACTCTCTGACCAAGAACCGACTCCAAAGAATTTTAACCTGCAGCTATAACACCTTCTGTTCCTTGAGTCCTTCTACCACAAGCCTCCAAGAAACTTGGGCCCCTGCCCACCCTGCACTAACCTGCTGAAACATACCCTCCTGAACTCTCTGACCAAGAACCGACTCCAAAGAATTTTAACCTGCAGCTATAACACCCTCTGTTCCTTGAGTCCTTCTACCACAAGCCTCCAAGAAACTTGGGCCCCTGCCCACCCTGCACTAACCTGCTGAAACATACCCTCCTGAACTCTCTGACCAAGAACCGACTCCAAAGAATTTTAACCTGCAGCTATAACACCTTCTGTTCCTTGAGTCCTTCTACCACAAGCCTCCAGAAACTTGGGCCCCTGCCCACCCTGCACTAACCTGCTGAAACATACCCTCCTGAACTCTCTGACCAAGAACCGACTCCAAAGAATTTTAACCTGCAGCTATAACACCTTCTGTTCCTTGAGTCCTTCTACCACAAGCCTCCAAGAAACTTGGGCCCCTGCCCACCCTGCACTAACCTGCTGAAACATACCCTCCTGAACTCTCTGACCAAGAACCGACTCCAAAGAATTTTAACCTGCAGCTATAGCACCTTCTGTTCCTTGAGTCATTCTACCACAAGCCTCCAAGAAACTTGGGCCCCTGCCCACCCTGCACTAACCTGCTGAAACATACCCTCCTGAACTCTCTGACCAAGAACCGACTCCAAAGAATTTTAACCTGCAGCTATAACACCTTCTGTTCCTTGAGTCCTTCTACCACAAGCCTCCAAGAAACTTGGGCCCCTGCCCACACTGCACTAACCTGCTGAAACATACCCTCCTGAACTCTCTGACCAAGAACCGACTCCAAAGAATTTTAACCTGCAGCTATAACACCTTCTGTTCCTTGAGTCCTTCTACCACAAGCCTCCAAGAAACTTGGGCCCCTGCCCACCCTGCACTAACCTGCTGAAACATACCCTCCTGAACTCTCTAACCAAGAACCGACTCCAAAGAATTTTAATCTGCAGCTATAACACCTTCTGTTCCTTGAGTCCTTCTACCACAAGCCTCCAAGAAAGTATGTGTACTGTTGTAATTCTGCACTATTATTAAGTTGCTACTACCAGGTCGCAGTACGCTTCCCTGCCAGACTAGCCAGCAGCCACTACCCCCTCTACCATACTGCTTACACTCCTAGTTTTCTCCATACCCTCTACCCCTTCTCTGCTGTTTCAGTCCTTCCTGAACCTCTTTAGCTCCCTCCCTGATTCTCCCCTTGGAGTCTCAACTTCTCCAGTCTGTCTACCACTCCTCTACATCTTACTGTTCCCTCTACCTTTCCCCCTCCTTCCTTATCTCCCCTGATTTAGCCCTCTACCTCCAGTCCTCTGCTCTCTCCCTCTCTACTTTCCGGAACTCTCTGCCTTCCTTTCCTTTACTCAGCCTTTCTCTACTCCCTTTCTGAAGTCTCTCCCTTCCCCCTCTGTCTTTCTCCATTGCATTCTACCCTCTAACTCCTCTTCTCTGCTCCTCTCACTGCCCTTCCTCCTCTCCTCCACCTACCTTCCCTATCCTCACATCTCTGATAAACTAGTTAAACTTACCCTCTGAATGCTCACTCTTTTCTGATTGTCTTCCGCACTTTTCTCCTCCTCTGGTGCTTCCCGCTCCGTTAAGCCCTCTTGGCTCACTCCGCTCCCCTCCCTACCCCCAATTCCCACCCACCCCCAGGGGTCCTATCCTTATACTTCTCTAGTCCCGCCCCTTACCCTGTCATCCTATCCTCATCATTCCCGCCAAACTACTCCCCTCCCCTCCACACACCCCACAACCTCCTCCCACTTTCCTCTTTTACATACTAGCCCTCCAATCCTATTCTTACCAGCTCTTTTCTACCTCTATTACCACTCCTTCTATATCTCTCCACTCAATTCTCCCCTCCCTCTACCTTATATTTCCTCGATATCCTTAACTCCTCTTTCACCTGAATATTATCTTTCTTTGTATTATACACATATACTTCCTCCTGACTACCCCTAATCCTTTACCTCTTCACTTTAACCACCTCTAACTTACTTATTCATAAATATGAGTCTCAACTTATCCACACTGCTATTACTCTCAATTCTACTCTCAACTACTCTTTACTCTACCTACCTTCTTACCTTCATCGAGTACCCACTCCTTTTTCAGCCAAAACACTCACAGACACATACATCTTCCTCTTACACTTCTCAAACTTCATTCTCTAATGCCAATTCCACCCCTAGTTACCACCTACCCAAATACCATAGGTACTCTCACCTCACCTACACCCCACCCTCAGATAGAAAAATAAGACCTCTAACCCTTCTCAGATTCAAATTCACATCTAAGCCTGATGATCCAATCTTACAAGATGGTGACATTCACCCGAACCCTGTCCCCGCATATCCTTCTTTGCAAGCATCTAAACCTTTCACCAATAATACCCTCCTCATAGGACATCTTAACATACGTAGCGTAAACAACAAAGTACCCTACCTACACACCCTCCTAGATACTCACTGCTTTGACATTCTCTGTCTCTCTGAAACCTGGCTAAAGCCAGCCACTAAAGATACTGAGATTATACCACAAGGCTATAATATACTTAGGCTTGACCGTACTAAATGAAAGGGTGGCGGGGTAGCAATACTGTTTAAGAATCATCTTAATATCTCTACTCTTTCAGCTTGTCCAACCCAAGATAGTAAAATAGAAGCCATCATCACTAAACTTCAACTTAATGCTAACAAAGCCCTTTACATCATCTGCATATACATACCTCCTGGAAACAATATACCAATTGTAGAAGACTTTCTCAATTGGGTTTCCATCAACTACCCCCAAGAAACTATAATTCTTGGTGACTTAAATATCGACTGGAATACTATTAATACTGACAATCCCACCTCTCATATTAACCTAAATGGTTTTACCCAAACCATTAACTCAACAACAAGGCTTAATAGGTCAAGTATGAAACAGACTATTTTAGACTGGATTCTCATAAACAAAGTTAGCATCACATATAAAGTTGGGACTATGCCTGATGACCTCAGTGATCATTGCTTAACTTACATTACAAGAGAGAAGACTGATTATCTCCACCTCCCTAATATAAGACAAATACGTTCTACTAAACACTTTAAAATCAACTTATTTCAAAACGAACTCAGAACTTGTAACTGGAACCCCTTAAAGACTCTTCCACTTAATGAAGCAGTATTATTCTTTAATTCTACTTTCCTTTCTATTTTGGACAAACATGCTCCTGAGCGTACTATTAGAATAAAATCTAATACAGCCCCTTGGCTCTCAAATGAAACTAAAAAACTAATCCTCTCTAAAAATAAGGTCTGGAACAAATGGAGATCCCATAGAATCAGCTCTGATTTTCTTCACTTTCGCCAACTTAGAAATCTTACCAAAAAAGCTATACTCACCGACAAAAGAAAGTTCTACTGCAACCTACAAGAAACCAACTTAAATAAACCCAAACAATTTTGGTCCTCAATCAATAGACTCCTTTCACCAGGAACAGCAAAAACTGCCTCTCCACTAAATGCTGACCCAGCCACCCCTCTCCAAACTGCAAATGCTTTTAACTCATTCTTTACTGAAACTATTCAATCTCTCGCTAGACAGTTAAACACTAATAACTTCTATCCTCCTAATAATGAAGTAAACTCTTCCTACTACTTCTCTCTACAACCCATCTCTACCTCTTTCATCTATAAACTTATTCTCAAACTGAAACCTTGTACCCCCTCTGCCGACAAGCTCCCTTCCCTTTTTCTGCAAAAGGCAGCCAAAGAAATTGCTTACCCAATTTCTATACTCATAAATAGGACCATCCAAGAGGGAACCATCCCTCATATCTGGAAAATCTCTCATATAATCCCTCTACACAAAGGCGGTAACTCTATTGACTATTCTAACTTCAGACCTATTGCTCTTCTTTCTCCTTTAGCAAAAATGATGGAGAAATGTATTCATCAGCAACTTGTACAGTACCTCTCTCTTCACAATATTATAGCTAACTGTCAACATGGCTATAGACCTCACCATAGCACCACCACTGCCCTCCTTTCCTTTGTAGATACCATTAACAGCAATCGCAACAATAATCTATTCTCTTCTGCTTTATTCATTGACCTTTCTAAAGCTTTTGACATGGTCAACCACTCTTCTTTAATTAGCATTCTTGAATCCCTCTCTTTTGATAACCTTGCCATCAAATGGTTTACATCATACCTCAGTAACAGACAACAAGCCGTTCGTTGGGAAAACCACATCTCCTCCTTACTGCCCATTACTATTGGAGTCCCTCAGGGCTCCATTCTTGGTCCTCTCCTCTTCTCCCTCTATATTAATGATCTCCACTCTGTAATTCCTCAAGCTACCTGCATTCAATACGCAGATGACTCCACTATCATTTGCTCAGCATCCTCCTCTTCAGATCTAATCTCACTAACTCAAACTATGTTCAACACAGTAGAAACATGGTTCACTAGACGATACCTACTTCTCAATGCTAAAAACAAACTTCTCCTCTTCACCCCCACCACTCGTACCTCTCCACTATACTTCACCATCTCCTCAAACAACAACACTGTCATCTCTCCTGACCCCACAACCAAACTTCTAGGAATAACCATTGATAACAGTCTCTCTTTTGACCAACACATCAACAACACCATCAAATCAGTTAACAGAAAAATAGGATCATTATACCGTATTAAACCATTTCTCACCCCATCTACTAGAGCTACTATTGCTCACTCCCATCTCATATCTACTCTCTTTTACGCCTCCCCTATCTTCACCAACCTCAAGAAAACTAACCTAAACAAACTAGCAACTTGCTACAATAACATTGCCCGCTTCGCCACTGGTAACCCTTTTAGAACCCATCACTGCCTCAATTTGAAACACTTAGGCTGGCTGGAACTACAAAACTATCTTATTATCTCACAACTTAATATTGCCCACAAATTACTGTACCAACCTACCAACACCCCTATACTCTCACAACTTTTACTCCCTTATAACAATCTTACCTCTCTTCGTTCCTCTTGTAAACTTATGACCAAACCCATAAAGGCCCACAACGTAGCTGGTGACTCTCTTTTCACCAATACTGTAGGAAGAGCATGGAATTTGCTGCCCAAGGAGTTAACTCTAATCTCATCCTTACCGCTTTTCAAACAACATATCAAACTGTACTTCCAAAACCATTGGCTTTGTTCTTGTAGTACTGCAGGCTAACTTCCCTCTCCCCACCCTCTCTTTTCCTTTTACCCTTTTTTGCTTATTAATTAGCAACTACCCTGTTTCTTTTCCCATGCTTTCCCACTATGCTCTGACCTACTTCTCCCATCTCTCCCACCTCCTCCTGACTATCTTCCTTCTTTTCCTCCCTCTCTTCCTAACCCCTGCCTCTTCCCTTTTATTCATCTTGCATTCTCCTTCAACTACTCTACCCTTCTGAGCTTCAGCTGTTATCCATATGGCAAATGCCTTATTGCATAACCTTTATGTACTAGGTAAAAGGCTTTGAAACTGACCAAACATTATGTATGATATTAAACTGTTTGAGTTCCTTAAGGTATGTTTATTTTATTAACAAAATTTGATTTATATTTCTATTTTTATTGTATGTCTTTATTAACAATATGTCTGTCTGTCATTATTATGTTATGTGTGGAGCTTTTCTCCCCGGGCCTCTACTGAAAATGGACATATATCCAGCTAGACTAGCCCGGTCAACAAATGTAAAATAAAATAAATAAAATAAAATAAAAATGTATGCATTTAATTCAGTTAGAATAATACATGTATATTTCTTTTCCTTCCAGCAGGGCACACTGCTAATACATTTTAATACAAGCAAACCTCACAAATACATTTTCAGCACAAGCATCTGTACAAATTAGTTTGATATACAAATTACATGTTATTATTTACAAAATTCCAGCTAGTTGTGCTGGCACAAGTCAAACATCCACTGGCCTGGTTCTCCTGGCATGGCTGGCAGTACCTGCATATGCAGTATTTATGGTAATTACTATATACAGTACTGTAGGGTAGTGCAGGATTGGGCCTTACAGAGTAATTATTAACTATTGCAGGCTATTTACAGAGGAAGCCTAGGAAGAAAACCTCCAGCAACTGTCAAATGCTTCACCTGCTATAAAACAAATACATATTCAGAGTAACTGCAACAGGGAAATTGCATTACAGATAATTACACATTCAATATGTTTAGTCATTTTTAAAGAAAACTGTGGTGAATGTTGTTGTGTCTTTCGGCTTTTCCCGGTTAGGGGTCGCCACAGCGGAACTCTGGTCCACTAATGATTGGTAGTTGATTTTTACATTCCGAGTTACCAGCCCTGACGCACAACCTTCAACGAAGGTACGCCCATTCATGCATACTAAGCACTGGCTATAACTTATATATAAATTAACATTAGTATTCACCACAGTTTTCTTTCTTTTTTTTTTTTTTTTAAAGAAAACTGTGGTGAATACTAATGTCAATTTATATATAAGTTATAGCCAGTGCTTAGTACCCAAGGTACATAAAATAATAATCAGGTAGGATTTACTTAAAACACAAAGAGCTTAACTGCAGAATGTATTGTTTTAATAAGAGCAGGTTAAGAGAGAATATGCTACGACGAAATAACTTAGCTCATTTTGAAAGATACAGTTTCCTATACAAGTCTTCTATCATAAAGATTCTACAGTGACCTGCAGGATGAGCAAATTTATACAATAGGAAGGATTCTTGTAATGCCATGGTTGCAGGAACATTAGTCACTAAAGTCGTTTATAATTCCCTCTTTGTACAGGCTTGGATTTGTAATGTCTGGTAAATTTGGCAGCCTAGTTCATAATTCAGGGATACATACAGGGAAATCAGCATTTCCGTATTTGTTACTGAGGAAGTACTTAAAGTAGAAAAATATATACAGACTGTATTATTCTAAGTGGAGAATATCATAACAAAATACAAGTTAAATAATTGATTTTGGGGAACAGAGGCTCTTCAATATGAATGAAAGCTATTAAATGCTAACTTGTTTGACATGCAACATAAAAGGCTTTGGCTTCAGGAGTAATAAAAGTGCTTAATTCAGGTTAAATAAGTTTCTCCATACCACGTGACATGTACACGGTGGTTGTGGGAATGAAAGCCTGTCTGCAGAGTGCAGCTCAATAGCAGTTTGCTGTATATCAAACTGTGTTACACAGTCAGCTAAAAAAGAATACCTTCTTGTGGTGCCCGCTATTCTTCTTCTTCTTCTTTTGGCTTTTAGCAGTTAGGGGTCGCCACAGCAGATCACCTGTCCGCTCATGATTGGCAGTGGAGTTTTACTGTGTTGAGTTACTAGCCTGGTACCCTGCTATTCTAGTATGTTATTTAAGCAATAGTAACAATCTAGATGCTAGCAACTAGTGCATTTCAGCTTTACTGGTTTAATTTGTTTGTTTGGTAGCTGCAAACTGACTGTACTGTGCATGAATTACTTGTGACACTCAAGTTCTGTAAAACAATTTGCACTGACATTTTTTCCTTTACTTTCATTACTATTTCTAATGCTTCTTTCCATGTGAACAGATCATGCTGAATCTTGATCTTTCTAACTTTTATAATGAAAGTACTTTGCAACAGAAATTGAAAAAATAGATTAGTAATTGGACAAAAGTGCATGTTTCAGCGTCTAGGCTTGAACTCGTGACTTTGTAAAAACCCATGCTACTAAGCAGGCAAAGGAAAGCAGACAGAGTGACAATTAGGGAAGTAAAACTGCACAAATAAGATTATTTTCATAAATGATTTACTTGACAGTGCTTTCATTGTCTCGCGTATCTGCATTACTCTTAAGTCTGCAAAGACTTGGAAGAAACACAAGTGACAGTCATATAGTATCGACATCCTAGAACTGATCTGTACAGCCAAGGTTTCACTGGAAATACAAAATAGAACTGTAATCTTTAAAAATGTAGTGGAAGAGTCACCTTTATTAGCTAGAATTCTTAGAATATTCAGTGCTGAAAGGAGTCTGAGGAGGCCGAACTTGGTTCTAAACAATTCCTACCCAGTTTAAGTTCTGCTTGACATGCTTTAAATCAGCTGTTTTTTAATTACTTTTAAACGTATGCTGCTTCTGATGTGATGCAGTGGGTAGTCTGTGGAAGTGAGATATGAAAGGATTAACATTCACTTTACTTAGTTTCTTAATTTTCTGTGCCCAGGAAAGCCTGGGAGGGAAAGTGATTCAGCCATAAATATTCAGTTTCCGACCTTGTGAATGTACTTGAACCCTGATAACCTATCCTCACCATTTCCATTTTTCTCACTGGAATGTACAAGTGTTGTGTTCTATGAATGGAAATCCGATAGTAATGAAGAATAAAACTAATACAACCTCACCGCCACTGCACTACCTCACCATCCCCCCAGTTGCTGCTACTGTAGCCTTACCATCAAAGCATTACGCATTTAGTTAAGTACAAAAAAAAAAAAAAAACACCCCCGCTTTCTGTGCAGTAAAACAAACAGAGCCAGCCTAGAGAGATAGCTTCTGATAAAGCCTGTAATGATGAGCTCCCTTCCTCATGAGTACAGCATGTCCTGATCAGTAACTATGGCAACAAGGCATTTATCAGCATCCATGAATGAAGAGTTTTGCATAGTTGTCTTTGCTATGGTTCTCTTGAAAATACACGCACTAGGAATAATCATAGCTGTCGTCTTGTCTCGCTTTTCAACTGATGGCCCACAGGATTTTGTTTTTAGTTTGCATTCCTTCAAGGCATTAGCTTCAGAGATAAGAAGCTGAACAGAAAAGTCTAAGCTTACACTGCAAAGCGCTTTATTAATCAAAGTGAGTTTATAACAGATATGCGAGCATGTGACATGCAAACACACACACACACACACGCACACACATACACATACACATACACATATCCACCCATAAATCAGGGCCAGTTTTATTTATTCATTTGTTTAGGTTTAGAAATAATCATTTTCAGCAAAATAATAACAGCAGCATCCTTCTGATCAACTATAACCAGCAAAGGCTATACAATAACAAAGGGGAATTAATAATACACATTCAGTTCTTTAAACCCATTCCAAGCAGCAGGCGTCACTGTAGTATTGTCTAAGTATTCCCAGCACATGTGGTACCCGCTACTTCCTTACTGGGCTGGAGCATTCATAATATTTGTTTCCCTTTTTTTTCTCTCTTGTCTCCAGTCTATTTCTCTCAGCTTCCATCCTTTTGTGCAATTGTATCTGCCACACTGTATCAGTGATCTTTTCAATGATTTAATGTGTTTCCATCTTCTGTGCAAAACTACATGGAACCCAGATCTGCTTCTTTTGATTACGTAGTGAATGCTCTGTTTTTTCTACTCACAAAGTCATAACGTTTCTGGCATGTTAGATCAAAATGGTATGTCTTGCTTTTATTTTCATCATAAAGCTACTATTACCAGGTACTGATAACGGACTTTATCTGTTTTCTCCAGTCAGTTGGTGTCTATTAGGTACTGACCACACAGAAATGAATAGCAGCTGAGACCTCAGCATCCTGTAAACAGCCTACTCTCTCTGGGTGGAGTGAGGAAGATGTTAAGTCCTGTCTCCCTTTTGTGCCAATCTCTGAGCAAGCTTTGGGCTGGGTCATCAGAGAGAAGGAGTGCTTGCCCCTAGCAGTGGACCAAGATGAAAAAGGCCTCCACCCACTAAAAGAATAAAGAATTGTAAGTTTCATTAAACCAGATCTTGCTTTGTGTAGTGCAGAAACATGGAGCTGCTGGGAGAAATCTGAGGAAAGCTATGAAAATCATATAAACAGCACAGAAGAGGGCAAACATCTAACAGATGAACTAAAATATCAGCAAATAGAAGACTGCATTGGGGGGCAAAGATTCCAAAGTTATACATTTGGGAGGTAAGGGTGTTCTGAGACTGAAGTACGGGCTAAGAACATAGCATGGTCTAGATTTTTCTTCCACAGATACTAAACACAGTCAGGCCAGTCATATGTGGCCTGACAACAAGAGCATGGAATAAAACAGGAAAGATACTGCAGCAGAAAGTGGAAAAAGGATTTACACATTTAAGATATTTGTCAGGGCTTTAATCTAGAGGATCTGAATACTAACTAAGGGTTATAAACACATAATTGAATGCTAAATAAAGGAAGATGCAAAGAACACTTTTGCTGTAAAAGGTGATGGAGGTAACAGACCATTTAGGAATCGGTTGACACAAAGAACATCATCTTTAAGTTTGGCTAAAACAGGCTTTAAATCATGGAGGTTGTTTGAAGTGGACTGAGGGATGAAAGCAGTGGGTCACTTTAGAAGTACTATGAATTTGAAAGACAATTCTAACTGCACAGAAAACTCGAGCAATCTTTAGGGGTCACTGCTCCTTTTCTGCTGAATCTATAGGCATGCAGTAACAAAGAATGACTCATGCATATTTGAACAAAGGGCCATCTAATTACTCATCCAGCTCATATACAAACGAAATAACTTGCGGATACATTTTCTTTTCATTTGCACGTTACCTTTTGTGACAGCATGATCATCACCATGACAGTATAGCCATTACCTGCCCTGTAAAGTGGACTCTCAGAAACATTTGTTGTTTATCCACCATTTTTTTCTTCTGCCTGAAATCCAGCATACCCAGATCGAGGACATCAATGCTGATCTTCTCACTTACCATAGCAGAGGGTCTAACGTTTTAATCCCTTCGGCACAAAACATATGTAGTTATAAAACACGAGTTTAGCTTTGGTCATAATATAGCCCCTAACCCGGCAGCAATCAAACGTGACATTTTCTGTGATATTCAGTTTTCACTTGCTCTTCTCTTGGCTACTTTATATCCAGATGCCCTTGCCCGTCTGAGGTGCTAAGTTGTCTTTATCACTGCCCTGACATAGGAAAGCCATCTTCAGGTGTTCTACTTACTCTGCAGAAACACCCTCAAAATAAAGCAAATCCATTCCCGTATCAGAAATGCTGGTGTCCTAGGAGCAGGAACAGTTCACATGTCCAAACATCAATTGACCAAATGACATTTGGCAGACCAAAATTGTGATTCGCCATGTTTTGGTAGCAGAAGAAATGCAGGGGATGACTTGATGCAATGTTTTTATAGTATTAGGTTTGTGTAACCTATGATATACTATGACTTTTGAAATGTCATATAAAATTAAAGGGTGACCCACAGAATTTCTCCTCCCTTATATAAATTATGATTTGTTGAGTTTTGGTAACAGAAATTCAACAAATCAAAATCTGTAATGTCTTTGGTTCCATTTCATGAACTTGGTCACTGCTTACCTCCTGGAAAACTATAGTTTGCCACTTTCTTTACAAAACTGAAACTTTTAACAACTGGATTCATGTAGCATGGGAAGAAATAAAGTACTGATGTGGCAGCAGAAATGTAATGCTTTTCTACATTCTATCTGTATAAAACACAATGCATGGTTTATTTAATCACTCTGTATGTCATGCAAGCAGAAATTTCCACTGGGCTTTTAGAAAGATACAGATGGAGAGAGAGGACAAGCAATATTTGAGGTAGAAAATGGACACCGGCATAGACATAATAAAGGGCATTCAGAAGCATTCGCAGTGATGCAGTGAAGAAGCTACATCGTGACATGGCCTGATGCTGCATATAAGTATGTAACAGGGCAAGCATTGTGCCAGCATTTCAAGAAAAGGCTGTGCTGTAAATTAGGGCAGCTGCATAACTAATAGCATTCATGCTACTAAACTGCAGCCATGTGGCCAAACTATAAGCATGTGACCAACATTAAGAATTAATGTGCCTACGCCTATGTGCATTGACATGAGGAATGATGCACCACAGACACCGTCAGTAGACTACAGAAGGCTAGCACAGCGAAGTGCCAGCTTAGTTTGTAATATTAATGGTGGTGATAGTAAAGGCTGAAAAAGGGGAAATAACAGGCAAAGGAATGCACACAAAAAATAACCTTAATGAAAGATAGGTTGGGAGAAAGCCATACTTTTTTTGGGGACAGGATTTTATATTTTATAAGAAGGGTAAATAGAAAAGGTAACAAGGAGTTTGTGGGGGAGAAAAGTGTCAGTAGAGTAGGTAGCAGAGACAGACGGACACAAATACAGAAGTAGACAGACAGGAGTGGCATGGCTGTCAAAAATAATGACAACAATACAAGAATACAGACAAAATACAGGGAAGGCAGTTGGTGATGGGCAGACTTGGACTATAAATGGAGAATGGGGAATTACATATAAGGGAGAGAAACATCAGGATGGCATAGAGGGTAGGGTAAAAAGGGCTTGACTGACTGTTCCACATGAGAACTCACTCCTACTTCATTCACTTCCATGGCTGTCATAATGGGCAGGGTTTGTGCCTAGTGACCTGCCAGGGTGGGTGGTCAGATGACTGTGTTCAGCACACCAGGAGGCACTCCATGGTCTCAGTAGGAGACAAACTGCTGGCATACCTCAGGGTAACCAAGGAGGATCCCTTGAGTCTACACTCAGAAGAGGAACCTCCACTTCACTGACAGGTGCTAACTGAGGCCACCAGCATGTCTTCCAAGTCACCTTTGGCAGGGTCACTTTTGTGCTTCTGCTGAGATGCAAGACTTGTGTTTTCTCTTCACCCAGCACCAGGCACATCAGCTGGCCCAGACTCAGATGCAGTGTTGCTTTACAGCCTCCACTACAGTGGACCTGTAAAAGGACAAGAAAAAAAAAAACAGAAAAAAAAAATCTATATATGTGTGTGTGTGTGTGTGTGTGTGTGTATATATATATATATATATATATATGGGTCCCCTTCACATGGTCGAGTCTTCAGAAAGTCGACTTTCATACGGCCGACACCATATGATCAACTTTCAAAAAGCCGACCATGGGGAACCGCTATCTCCATACAGTGTGGAATGGGAAAATGTCCCTCTTCCGCACTGTAGTGCGATCTCGGAGTTGGTATATTTAAGTTACAGGGGGTGGAGGGGGCGGAGCAGTTTAAAGTAAGTGTTTGTTGTGTTTTGTGTGTTTATTTTACTTGGTCGCTTTTCGAAAGTCGATCATATGGTCTCGGCCATATGAAAGTTGACTTTTTGGAAAGTCAGCCATGTAAAGTAGCCTCATATTAAAAGTGTACACACCCCTATTAAAATGCCAGGTTTTTGTGATATAAAAAAATGAGACCACACTAAATCATTTCAGAACTTTTCCCACCTTTAATGTGACCTATAATCTGTACAATTCAATTGAAAAACAAACAAATCTGTTAGGGGAAAAAATATAAAAAATAAAAAACGTACAATAAGCTGGTTGTATAAGTGTGCACACCCTTAAACAAATACTTTGTTGAAGCACCTTTGAATGCTCAGCTGAGGGGTGCCCATCATGATAGATAACACAAATAAAAAGGGCATGGCCTGTAAACACCCATCTGAGAGTGGCTCACTATGACAGAATACACAGCGTAAGGACATGATAGGTGAATGCCCAGCTTGGGGTGGGTCGCCATGACAGAATACATAGCACTATAGCATTAAAGGTGAATGCCCAGCTGGGGTGGCTCACCATGATAGAGTACACAGCTTATGGATATAACCACACAGCTGTGAATGGCTCACCATGATAGAATACACAGCTTATGGGCATAGTAGGTGAACACCCGGCTGGGAGTGACTCACCCCAATAGAATACACAGCACAAGGACATGACAGGTAACTGTCTAGGTGGGGGTGGCTCACCATGACAGAGTACACAAGGGTGGTGACTGGTGAATGTCAAGATGGGGAAGCTCACTGTAACAGAAAACATAGCACAAGGACATAATAGGCAACTGCCCTGTGGGAGGGCACACTGCGGTCCATGCACACAAACTGCACCTGTAAACAGGCCAGAGCATGGAGATGGAGGTGAAAAGCAAGGGATGTGTACAGCACTAATGGCCATAAGCAAAGTGCTTTGAGAAGGTGGGAAATAATAATATGCTCACTGCTGCTGTCAGTATTGGCTGGGTGGGAATAGTTACAGCTATGTCACCACCAAATGGAGGGAGGAGGCAATGCTGAAGCAAAGGGGTCAGTCATGAACAGTCTCTCTCTGACTCTCTCTCACACACACACACACACACACACACACACACACACACACACACGCATTTATGTCACTGGACAAAGAGAATAGCAACAGCTGGAAAAATTCACCTCTTTAGACACAGAGCTGTTAATGCATGCCACATACATAAGGCTTTCCAGGACCAAGTGTGGCAAGGAATGGGATAGGGCATCATTACTGTGGGTGGCCATAATAGAACACTAGTATAGGTGTGTCACAGTATCACCAATATGATATTGCATGAAAAGAGCATGGTGAAAGGCATAGCTATGAACAGATCCACCGATCCACTTCTGAAGGTGGATCACCAACACAAAAGAGTCTCATAGAGATGAATGAATTCCTAGTAACCTTGCCTGGGGCAGATGACAGACCCACCCACCTACCTGCAGATAGCTTGGATGTCAGATTTGGGCTGGTTATGACTGCCCTAGTGTCTCTAGGGGATGCACCCGGGCTTGTAACAGCAGTTACATTTCAAGTTTTACACTGACCTATACATGAAAATAAGTTATTCAGCAGAAAACCTAAGTATATCTGCTCTTCAAGTATATCAATACTCTAACTGCCAAAACCTGTACCACAAGGTAGATCTGTACCCATATGCTCTTCTCATAATTGAGCTGCACCAGTATGTATACCATGGGTTGTGCCAATGAGACATACATTCCAGCACTTCCACAGATTTGTCATATTTATGTTTTCATGGGTCCCTAGTGCAGTAGGATGGTTCATGCCAGATGTCAGCAGTTCATCTGTGGCTGAGGATGGCAATGAGTGTAGCAATGCCAGCAATGCTGAAGCTTAAGGACATGGACACATTCTTCACCTATGAGGTGACTGTGAAGGGGCAGACTAGACCTCTGACATCACCTGTGTTTTGTGCTGGCCACACTGTTTGTTTAAGCACCACCCACTTTATGCAGAAGTCTCCGACACAGATATCTGTCAGCCTCACTGCCTCTAATGTGTGCGCACTCACCATAGATGAGAGGCCTATTGGTGGCTATTGCTACCATGACTCCAAATATTTCCCTGACCTGCGTACCGTGTTTGCTATTAATCAGCAGATATACTGGGCAGTGATCCAGACATGGAAAACTTCTATACACAACATGGTAGAGATGATTAGCATTCTTTATAGCTATTATTTGACAAGCAACAGCTGTATGGATTACAGGATAGCCCATAGCATAAATTAACTGACATGGCATATAGGGGCTTGGAGAAAACACACCTACTCAGTTCACTGGTAGTTAACATGCAATCCATTATTGCATCCAAGAAGCTTGTGGCAAATGTCCTCCATCATGCCTTTGTAGTTCCTCCTGGCCATGGCTGTCCAAGGGGCTGGATGTGTGATGAATGATCATAGGTCAGACCTACATGGATGGCGCACATTATTTCAACAATTGTATAACTGTTGCCCATGGCCATGGCTTCTGGCTCTAGCCTTGGGATACCTCACTAGGAAGACTTCTCTGGTTCCTGTAATTCAGCATCATTCCTATCCCTTGTTGGCCATCAGGAGTGCCAGACCTAGCAGTGTCTGTTCTTGTTTGTGGGCATTGTCCATCTATTAGCTGCTTACATGTGGAGCAACATTGGAGTTTCAGTATATTCTATGCATCCCAAGTTCAGAACACATCTAGTCCTGAAAATAAAGGGCTACACTGTACAGCTGTAAATGTTGACAGCAGAGAAGCTCCATCCTGAGAAGGATATAATCCCTGACTCTGCCTGAGTGGCATCCACCACCCATGACCATTATCCACATGCTGGTGTTACTGTCACCTGTCACTGTGCCCCACCCCACCTATGCTAATAGTGATGACTGTGACCTGCCCACCCATCTGAACTGTGTGAGTAAGTTAATGTCTGATGCACTGTGTGGCCAGTCCATACATTGTAATGCATAGCATGGTTATGATAATGCATGCATCATTTTTTTCCTGCATTGTCTTTATCATAGAGTATTGTTGAGAAATGGATGCCACTTTTGTACCAGTGCCATTTTTAATTTCTCCAAGTATTTTGGGTTTCTAATACCATGATGGGAATGGACCCCATTCCTAAGCCAAAGTACGATTAAAGTACATGAAATTAATATTGTTTCCTTCTTTGATGTTAGTCAAAAGTGCTCTTCACAGCACCCGCAATGTGCTCACTAATGACTCCTCCTGCAATTCGTATGGTGTTACATGAATTGGTAACATATCTAAATATGATTGTAAATTCTTTTTTATAAGACCAGTTGCTCCTTACCACTGGAACTGTCTGGGCATCTTTCTTCCACATGGCTCTTGTTTCTGCCTGCAGATTGAGGTATTTTATGACTTTGTGTCTTTCTGTACGCAAGACACTGTAGTCACTAGGTGTGGTGATTTCAATGATCAATGCTACTTTTGTCTTCTTTTCTTGGACCACTATAACCGTTTTTTTAGCATCTATCTTTTGGACTGTTGGTACTGGGTGATCCCATGTGATGCAAACTTCATCATTTTCTATGATTCTTCTTTGATCAAATAACATTCCTGAACTACGCTCCCTGACCCAACAAGCCCTACTATCCACTGAACAATGGCTCTCTCACAACCTACTGATCCTAAATCCCAAAAAGACCAAACTCCTACTTTTCCTTCCCCATTCTCTTTCAAATCACAAAACCTCCTTTTTTTATTACATCTTTTAACAATACAACTATCCAACCTGACACCCACACAAATCTCCTAGGGGTCATTATCGATGATGAACTAAAGTTCAACCTACACATACTGCAGTGTATAAAAAAAAACAGACCAGAAACTATGTCTGCTATATCGGAACAAAAAATTCCTAACCCCTAAATCTAGACTTACCCTGGGCCAGGCACTCCTCCTCCCCTCCCGCTTATACACCACTCCAGTTCTTACCAATATCCAGGCCTCCACTCTAAACAAACTCCAACAAACTTACCATAAAATAGCCAGATTCATTACTAACTCCCCATGCAACTCACACCACTGCATTTCTTTAAACTCCCTTCAATGGCTTGAACTTCCCCAATTTCTGCTATATTATCAATTTCATATGCTACACTCTATTCTTTATAAAACCTCCTCCTGTCCATCACTATCTTCCTTAGTCTCCATCTATATCCCATCCCGGACCCTCCATACGTCTAACCAACAATTACTTGATGTCTACCATCCAAAAAGGTCAATAGGCAAACTACTCTACAAACACTCCCTTGCCCATGCTTGGAACAAACTTCCCCTTGACTTACATTCAATCTCCCACACCTCACACTTTAAAAATGAACTAAAAGCTTATTTTCTCAATTCCAGGACCTGCCCTTGCCATGACCCCACCTAGTCATCCTTCCCTTTATGTACCCTCAAAAGGTCCATACTTAGTACCTCATTACACCTCTCTCTCCAATGTGTCTGCTATGCATTTCCATAATTTTATACAAACAAAAAAATATTATTGTTGACCTGCTGAACTATATCAATGTAAAATTATGTTACTAAGCTTCTTTTTAATGCAACTTTAACTTTATGCATGTAACCCAACATATGTGAATCTTTTTGCTATAACTGCTATTATATCAATATTGTTTAAAATTGTACTGGTTTAAAAATGTACTACTGGAGCTTTTCTCCTCGGGTCTCCACTGAAAATGGGCCGCAAGCCCAGTTGGACAAACCCGGTTAACAAATGTTAATAAATAAATAAATAAATAATTCTCTGTGGCTCATGTTTCCAGTGTTTTTCAGCCACTTCGATACCATAATGTTTGCACAATCTTCAGTGTAACAATCTCTCCACATTATTATGCCTTTCAGTATACAGTCCCTCTGCCATTAGAGAGTCACAACCAGCAATAAGGTGTGTTACTGTTTCCAGTTCAGTTCCACAAAACCTACATATGTCTGTTTCTCCCACACGTTCAATGGACTTTGTAAACCAGCGTGTACGTAGCCCACTGTCTTGGGCTGCCAGTATTAGCCTTTCATTTCTTGATGTAAATTCACTTCTCCTTAACCATTCCTGCGTTCGTTCTTGATCAACATGAGACTCTTCCAGAAGTTTTCTATACTTGCAACTATATTTATGTTTTTTCCATATTTCTTGCCTTCTCATCTGGTCCTTCACCTAATATTCTTTCTTTTGTTTTTTAGCACATTTAGTTGCTGCCTGGTTTTTATCTACTTCTGGTTTGATTTCTATTCCTGCTTGATGTCGATATGCTTCTGCTAAATTAAGTAGAGATGTCATATTAGATTTATTCTCATGTTTCAAAACTTTCACTACATTTGGATCTTGTGAGGTCAGTAGATATGTGTGGAGTCCCACGATTGCAGATCTATACATGTAATCAATTTCAAGGAGGCCCATCCCTCCTTCAGAGCGGGCAATATATAATCTTGGTATACACTGATTTTTATAAATCATTTTGTGAGCATGAAGCATCCTTCTTATTTTAATATCCAATCTATCCAACAGTTTTTGGGGCCAGTCAATCACTCCAAAACTATAAGTTAGGACAGGAAGAGCAAATTGAATCCTCTGTCCCTGCATGTTCTGTCACTGTGGCCAGATCATCCATTAACTACACTCCATACTCCTCATATACTGTAACATCAGGCGCCTTGAGGTATCACAGGCAGTAATTACTCCTCATATACTGTAGCATCAGATCTCTGAGGTATAACAGGCAGTGCTTAGTCCTCATATAATGTAGCATCAGATCTCTGAGGTATCACAGGCAGTACTTACTCCTCATATACTGTAGCATCAGATCTCTGAGGCAGTACTTACTCCTCATATACTGTAGCATCAGATCCCTGAGGTATAACAGGCAGTACTTATTCCTCGTATACTGTAGCATCAGATCTCTGAGGTATCACAGACAGTGCTTAGTCCTCATATACTGTAGCATCAGATCTCTGAGGCAGTACTTACTCCTCATATACTGTAGCATCAGATCCCTGAGGTATAACAGGCAGTACTTATTCCTCGTATACTGTAGCATCAGATCTCTGAGGTATCACAGGCAGTGCTTAGTCCTCATATACTGTAGCATCAGATCTTTGAGGCAGTACTTACTTCTCATATACTGTAGTATCAGATCTCTGAGGTATCACATGCAGTACTTACTCCTCATATATTGTAGCATCAGATCTCTGAGGCATCACAGGTAGTACTCCTCATATACTGTAGGATCAGATCTCTGAGGTATCACAGGCAGTACTTACTCCTCATATACTGTAGGCAGTACTTACTCCTCGTATACTGCAGCATCAGATCCCTGAGGTATAACAGGCAGTACTTATTCCTCGTATACTGTAGCATCAGATCTCTGAGGTATAACAGGCAGTACTTACTCCTCATATACTGTTGCATCAGGTCTCTGAGGTATCACAGGCAGTACTACAATGCTCCCATATTATAACTGCTTTTGCCTTTTACATTGTGTATCATGGAGCACACCATGACTGCAGATCTCAGGTGCATACTGTAGTGCATGAACAGATTTACCCAAGCAACAGAAGTATCCCTTCAGAAGGCCAAACGTATGTTCAACATTTTTCATGTCAGTGAATGCACTGCATCATACTCAGTCTCAGCCATGGTCTAGAGGTTTCAAATTGGGGTCAGCATACATTATTCCCATGTGTATGTAGTGTTCCCTCTAACACACAAAGGTGGATGCCACTGTACATCACTAACTGCATCCTTAAGTTAGCACTGCATATTCAGAGTTATGTATCTGGCACGTAGATGAGCCTGTGGGAAGTCACTGTGCTTCAAACTCCTTTATAGGTTGCATTTGTGCTAAATGTGGGAATCACGGAAACTGCCTGGATGTAGCACAGACACAATCCATATAATACCTTGTACATTGCACACCACCTAGCATTTGATGGAGTGGAAGCCCTTCCAGCTGATATATCAGATGCCACGTGAAGCAGGTGAGGCCTTGATGACATTGTGAGTCCTGTCAATGGCCTACAAGACCCTCAGATAAATGGGCTATGTTGTAAAATACCTGCATAGTGGTGGTTCTCTCCTTGCTGTTCTTTTGAAACCATATATGCTTCTCCAAATACTGCAGCATCTCATCAATGAACTGGTATAAAATTTGTAATGCTGATGCCTATGAAGTGTGTAATGTGTCCCCTTTTGGATACTGAAAAGCCTCCATGGCAAGGATGACTAATGCTGAACAAGTCTACATGTCTATTGGGAATGACAGTTCATGCATCTTCCTTGATTCCATGTGGGTAGCACATGTCTGCTAACTCCTATATGGTTCACGTGGTAGTGGTTGGCAATATCTTGGTCTTAAAGATGATTGTATGTTAACCTCTGGAGGGCATGTCTGTACAGAACATTCCATGTACTGCTTCCAACAGCAACCAGTAACACTTGCTGTTTAGCTAATGCTGCAGTTATTCCTAGCATAATTACAAGAGTGACACTCCTGTACACAAAGAAATCCTGGTGTTCAGAATAGAGGAGCAATGTGGCTTTTAGCTCTGGATTTATACATCTCTGAAAACCTCCATCACATATCATTTTCTCAGTTACATACACAGTGAGTCTCATTAGCATAATGACACTCATTTGCATATCATAGATTAGTACTAGGTTAGCTGCCCGTTTGGGCCATTTGAAGCCTAGCCAGTTACCCCATGTAAGAATCAAACTCTGCACCTTGTCTCTTTAAGGTAAACACCTTAACCATTATGTCATCCTCCCACCCAAAATATACATCTTTAATCTGTTAAGCTCTTGCCAGTGGTGAGAATCAAACCCTTCACCTTGTGGATGAAAGGCATACACCTTAACCACTGTACCATTGGCCTTTCAGGTCATTATGCAATAATTTGCATACCAAAAGTGCCTCACTATTTCTCCCATTGCGAGCTTATGCTACGTGGGTGTCAGAATAGCCCCATTCATGCACTTCACCTCTCATGGCATAGTTTATTGTAATGCTATGCTCTAAATGTTTCTGAATAATTTCTATAATATGGCTCACTAACACAATAAAAATGTATTTGTGCCAGGGCATCCAACTTATGTTTCATAAGAACAGGTAGCCCCATTACAGTACCAATCAAAATGGGCAATGATTAGTCTGTATTTCTTAGCAAGGGAAATATTTAATATTAGATGATGAGCTCTCAGGTCTTTTTTAAGGACTGAAACAAAGACAGGTGAATAGGAGATGTAATACTAGAGGTCTGTGTAAGGGTAGGGTGCCAAAGTACGTTAGGGTCTGTACTACTGCCAATTAGGTGACCCTAGGGAAATATTAAGAGGTTATTAGTTTTCTTAGGATGAGTTACTTAGTTTAGTCAGCTCTGACCTTTCTAGAACTCTATATAGCAGGATTCATTTGAGCATGAATTGAACCATTTTTGCCTATGTCCTTCATCTCACTTTTCACTTAAATATACTCTCATGCAAGAGAATACTGCTATAGCCTGCAACCCTGACGAACCAAGAAACTGAGTCTTCATACATGGGAGAGGTACCCAATCTGCATTCCAAATCTTACGATTTTGAAGGATAGCCCACACCCTAAAATGATAATAGTTTATTGTAGCCTGCAATAACACAGTCCTAGGCAATAATTAAAAGCTGAATTCAGGCACATAAATGAGCAGCAGAAAGCATATCTGTACTCCTCCCCATTTCTGGCACTCCTGAAGTGTCGAGATGCGATTCCTAATGAGCATTCCATTTCTCAGACTTCAGTTTCTCTTGGTTACTGCACTAATTCTCATGTTAAAAAACAATCAGCTGCAGATAAATATAACTGCGGTAACAGACAGTGATGAACAACATATTTATTTTCTGTGCTATGTTTTACAAGTGCTGTTATACAACTGTGATCAGAATATTCGTTGTGCCTTTATATATTTTTGTGCACTACAATAAGTATATCTTGCACTATTTGTAAAAAAATTAATCAGATTATTTATTTATTTATTTTTACAATTTTGCAGTCTCTTGAATCTTCTCTTCCCTTCTACATACTGACTGGGCATTCCATGTTCCACTCAGCAAAGCACCAGGTTATACAGATGGATAGGTAATGCATGGTACCCCTGCTAGTGCACATGGATAGCTAATGAATAGTACCCTTGCTACTGTACACCACAGAAAAAAAATACTGTATGAGCTGAATAAAAAAATTACACTGAAATGCACAAATGGAAAAAAAAAAGAAAAGAAAAGGGGGGGTGAAAACACTTATCTCGTTCAGATTAACCATATGATTATCCATAAGCATGTGTGTTTTTACATTTGTGTTTGTGTGTACCCATATTCATGTTTTATGTATGTGTACATGCACACTCTGGCACATAGATGGACATACATATAGCTAATCTGAATTAGATGAGAGCTCTCACTTTCACTTTTTTACATTATTTTTCCATGGCAGCCACAAAATTGCCATTTATTTTTCACAGTAAAGCACCATGCATTATCCTTATGTTTGGCCTGCTGTCGTAATGAGCATATTACAAATGTCTTTAGTGTGTGTGTGTGTGCGCGTGTGTGTGTGTGGGGACATATGTGTGAGAGAACGATATATATATATATATATATATATATATATATATATATTTGCAAGGGTGACCTAATGGTTAAGGTAGGGTTTGAGTCTCACAAGGGATAATTGGCTAGGCTTAAAATGGCTCGCAAGGGCAGTTAGCTTAGTACTAATCTATGAACCTATATATATATATATATATATATATATATATATATGGTTTCACTTTATAATATTGAATTTCAGTATTTCGTGACCATAAAGTCAAATTTTAAAAATAGCGAAACTTCATAACTGCGAATCCAGAAATGTTCAATTCATGGTTTTGGTGTTCCGGTACGTGACGTGGGATGTACTGTGTGCATGATGTACATTTTAATGTGTGGATCTGGCTGGAATTTCAGGTAAGGGACTATTTTGTAAGGGTTTTGGGCAGGCAGGTAAAAGTATGACTGTTTAAGTGTTGAAAATGGTGGTGTTTGTATATATGTGCTGTGTGTGTGCGAGAGGACTGTGGAGTGTCTAGTGGTGAGTTTGCTGTCTTTTTCTGTTTGGTGCGATCTCAGAGTTAACAGATATAAGTAGTGAGGGTGTGGGGGTGCAGTCCCCCCACATGGGGGCTTGCCCTTTTGTTGTGTGGGTAAGATGGTGTATGTGTTGTGTGGGGTATGGTGTGTTCACGTCCGAGATTTTCACTTTCATGGTTTTGGGGTTTCAGCATTCTGAACATTCGACTTTATAGTTTCGAAATACTGAAATTCAATATTTCGAGATTATAAAGTGAATACATATATATATTATATATAGATATAAATATAGATATATAGATATAAAGAGACAGAAACTCACATAAACACATACATACCTGCAAAATATTTATGCACGCCTGTGTGTACTCTGTGTGACATATTATTCACTCCCAGTTTCTGCAGCAACATGGCTACCTTACTTCTTGCTTGGTGACTGCTCAACATTATGCATTTTATCCTCTATGCACAACCACCATTCAATCATTCATGACAATATTTTTGTTTTCTAATGCATTTCTCATTTGATATTCTCTGTCTTTCCTCAAAATTGCAAACACCTTCATCAAGATTTTGAAGGCTGGAGGTCTAATTTTGTATCTTTTCACCTGATGATCTTATACATTTACCTTCCTCTATTCCCTTCTCTTTGTTTCTACCCTTTGCGGACTGGCTGTCTTGTACTTAGTTGTGTTACCTGACATAGGAAAGAACATCACTTGACCCCAAAGCTTCAGTCACAAAGGCTGATATGCTACTCTGTTATCTACTTCTGCTTTAACTACATTGTTTACATGTACTGACAAAAAATGCAGTTTGGGCCCAAGAACAGTACAGCTACTGTACACCTACAGTTGTCTTCCCTCATTCCATCAGCAACATCTGTCAGCTTGCCCAAAGCTTGTGCTCTGATTCTCTGGTTTACAACATTCAAAACTCATCTTATTAACATAATTGTTCAAACCTTGTTTTTAGTTCTTCATTCCTTTATTTTTTGAAACAAGGTAGACTGTTCCTAGCTTTGTGATAAAGGATGACATTAAATAATTTTATACTTGCTTATTTAGTTTGTCTTGAATGTATTAGTATGGTTATTTGCGTTATGTTTCTGTTCATTTACTTAGCACAATGCATTTCTCTTGGAAGAGATTAGTGACTGAGCAGACAGTTCTTTTCCTCAAATGACCTAAGAATGAAAGAAGAAAAAAACTCTACCCTGATTTTATCTGTATATTTACTGCCAGGACTCTGTGATCCAACAATGTACTGTTGTGAGAAAATCATTCTGTTCTTCACCTGCATAATTTTGTAATGCTCAGCTAAAGCCAATGGGATTTTAAACTGAGCAGCTGTACTGCCGTTCCGCATATCCTTGCCTCACACATGACACATTCTGTCCTGGGCTGTCAGAGTTAATTTCAGTGAATCATTGTTCGGGCAGTAAATTAATAATGGTTAGGGTGTTAAGCAAGTTGAATTAAATTTCTGTCCGTGCTTGTACTCTTCCTACTTGTGTTTCATAATCTGGGGTCATCAATCCTGACATTAGGCTCAGCTCTGTCCATCTCAAACACATTTGTTTTCAGGTATGCAGTGAAAATACAGTTTACTGTGTAATTCATTAATGTGGCATGCTGATGACATGGTTCATTTATTTCTCTTTGTTGCATAACCTAAATGTTCTTTCTTTCATCATCTTTTTTCCTACCTCTTCCTGCCTTCTCTAATTTCTGTACTTTCCAATTCACAATTTTTTTTCACTTTGTTTTTATGTGCTTTGTTATCCTCAACCCTTTGTCTTGGAAACTGATAGCATTTTCCTGGTACCCCATGACCTTCTTTTCACTAAATTCTCCCCACTCACTTTCCTGGCTACCTCTTTAAATGTTCTTCTCGTTGAGTTTACCCAGAGTGCTTTGCATGGGAGCCCCATCTCTAAGAACTCTGATAGTATTTCCCAGCATTGCCGTTATTTTGCTGGCCTAATACAAATTGTACTGCATTCCACTCCTTGGTGTTCTCTTTTATACTGTGTGAGTGAGTGTGCGTGTGTGTGTGTGTGTGTGCGTGCGTGTGTGCGTGTGTGCGTGCGTGTGTGTGTATTTACACCTCCATACTCATTTCTTATCTACCTTGTTGCTTCATATTTGCTCATTTAATGCTTAAGCTTGTTTCTGTCTCCTTTATCTCTTGTTGTGGTATCATTTTCGTTTGCCTCTGTACCTGCCCTTAAGTAGCACCATTTTTTTTCTGTAGAGTCTTTCTTTACAGCATTCTTGTGATGTCCATCTCTCAATGCCATTTTTCACATGAACAACCTGCTTTTTTAAGTAGTATAAATCTACCTTTTCCTGCCTTTAAAGGGTGTTTTTTTAGAACAGGGATGTAATTGTACAAGCAAAAACAATGACATATGCAATGCATTAACAAAAAAAAATAAAATCACAGAGATGGAGGAATTGCTGGGTGCACAAAGTGTTAAAGACCAAAATGCTGCAAGGTAATGTTTATTTCTTAAGTGCTTAATTTACCCTTTCCAAACCACTGAAATTATTTTTATCAACAGTAAAGGGGAAGGGAAAAACAATATTTTCAAATGGGGCATTAAAAAGGAAGTGAATTCCAGTAAAACATTGTCTAGCAGAGGTGTGTATAACTGAAACTGTCCAACATGCAACTTAACTCATCCTGATACCTCATTCCAGTACTTCACCCATGTTCATCTATGTGCACATCAGCAAGTTAAAAGGAGCTGAGTACATTATTCTGTGTGAGGTTCTACATGTGGTTTCAGGATTTCTGCAGCCTTTTGAATGATTGATTTAACCAAGCTGTCCCATGGTGTTCGAAGAAGGCATATTTCCTCACTGGAGACTAAAAGGAAAATAAATGTAAAGTCACATATTAGTAAAAAAATCACAACATTATTAAAAGAAATAGTAAACATAATTGCAGAGACCGTATCAAGTACAGACATTACCAGCAGAAAAGAATACATACCTTGCAATGCAGAGAGTCTCCAAAATCCCATCGTAAGTATGGCATAAAGTTTGGAGACCTCACTTTCACCAACAATGCATAGACAGGACACATGCAGTACAAAAGAGAACAACAAAAGTAGTGCGTGGCCTTAAGAAGAAGCCATACAAAGAAAGACTATAACTTTTGAAATGTTCACATTCTTGAAAAAGAAAGGAAATAGCACAGAGGTATTTAAGGACCTCAAGGGAATCCTGAGAGTCTAAGCAGAGCAGAACACCTTTTTTGATAATGCAATAATATGAGAAAAAGAAAACTCAATCTGAAGGCACAAGATGGAAGGTTCAAGGTGGAAAGAAGGAAGTACTGTTTTACAGCACAGTGCCTTGATAGAATCTTTCTTTAAGAAGTGGTACAGTTAGTCACAAAATTAAATAAACAAGGAATAGATAAAAGGCAATTGTTACCCTATCAAGATGAAAAAGAAACCAGCTGTTTGGTTAAGAAGTACCTGCGGATGGATTGTGGATGGTGTAGTATATTGTACTGGAAATGAGCAGATCTAAATGGCGCTGACAGAAGAAAAAGAAAACAAAGGAGAGAGTAACTGTTTGATTAACTGACAGATGAAACATCAACAGTGACAAGACACACTTGGCCAAGCAGCCCTTAACTACTATCAGAAAAACAAATTCTACATTTCAGAACAAAAATAGAATAGTTCGCAACATGGACGTCTGCAGTAAAGTCTTGAATATCAAGGGCAAAGTTATCAAATGCCACTTCTATCAAGTTTGCCCCATTACCCAGAAATGGTACAGCCCCAGAGAATGTTATATCAGTTATGGGATGTGGAAGTGAGGCCCCCATCCCCAACAGAGTTGGGTCAGAGCCAGTGCAAGAACCTAGGAAGCACTATTTGTAATAGGGTCATCTCAACAGAATTAAATCTCAGTGACTTTACCCTTGGTCTTAAATACCTGATCCTGGCAATAATCAATCAGTACAAATATAAAAGCAAACAAAGCAGTATAAGCAAATATGTAATGCAAGAAATTACATCTGATATAACCGTGGGCATCTGTTGAAGTGTATACTTTGTTCACATTGTTGACAAGAAGGAAAAAAGTAAAAACGTGCAGAGTACAGGAGTGAGGAAGCATGCTATATATACATATGACGTCAGTAACTTGTAATATGACTGGGGCCATCTGTGTTGTAATCTGACACCAGAGAGTGATGCACTGAAGGAGATGATTTTTTTTCTTTTTGAGGTGGGATTGTGCGGTACATTGGTGTAGCGGATAGCATTGTCACCTCGCAACAAGAGGTTCTCCGGTTCAATTCTCGTCTGGGAAGCCTTCTGTGTGGAGTCTGTTTGTCCGCCCTTTATTCGTGTGAGTTTCTTCTGGGTGCTCTGGTTTCCTCCTACATTCCAAAGACATAGTACGTGGATTGGACATTTTGAATTGGCCATAGGTGTGACTATGTGTGTGAGTGTGTGGTGTGGAAGAACAGCAGTGGCAGGGCTAGTGACCCAGCAGTGTAAACCTTGATGCTAGATGATTGTCACTGCTGAAGTGACACCCCAACCCCATGTGCAAAAATGGGAAAAGGGGCTGTGGATGGACTGTGGATGGTGCAGATTATACACAAAGAGAGTAGACATAAATGACATTGGCAGATGGAAGAAAAAGAAAACCAATGAAAGAGTAACTTTGATTAACTGAGAGATGTGACTCAGAAAACATGTATCGCATAAATGTAGGAGAAATAAAACAAGACACAGAGAATCAGAGGAAAGGAAGTGGAGGAGTAAAACGTGCATGGGACACTGTGAGGGAAAGGAATCCAGGAGACCAGGATCCAGTTCAGCTCTTAAGCAGAGATAAAAATCCCATTTAAATCGTAGTAGAAATGTAAAGAAAGAGTGGCTGATTCCATCACCTTAAGAAACTGGATTTGGTGGTTGCAGTTTGGCTGTGTAATGCATTCAGCAGCAAAATGCAGAGAAATATAGTAATACAATGAAAGTTTCCTTGAACCCAAGCTTTTTAACATATCAACTACCTTAGACAGACACCTAAAAGAGAACTATAAGGGATGGCTAATGGCTGTTACAGAACCATGAAGCACATGGCTTTGTCCAGTGTATATTATAGCTCATGTACATATTGTATACAGTTATTTTTTCCATCTTATTTCTCATAGTATTATTTTGGTTAGGGGCAGAGTTAGGGTGGGGCAAAGGGGGCAACTTCTCCAGAGTTAAAGTGTTAGGGGGTGCAATCAGCAGATCTCAGTTGGTCTTCAGCCCATACTGGCGTTTAGGAATAAATGCCTGAATTGCATTTGCTGTGTATGGTATAAACTGTAGAAGCTGTTTGTTATAGTTTGAAGGGAAAAACAAGCTTTTATTTGCTCCTCAACTTTGAAGAAAAGAGGAGGTTTTTTTTTAAGTTGGGGTGGGGTCCAAATGTGGGAACCGAACAAAAGTATATAGCTACACCTCTGATTTTAGTCTTGGATGTCTTTACTACTTACCATATCAGTAAGTATACATATCTTCTGTATCCCATCATCTTCAGCTAATTTATTTTACAGCTAAACAATTTCTCAGCTGTAGCTGACCGTTTCTACTCTTCATACGTATATTACTTTGCACACCTTATCTGATCATTTACCACTGCACTGCCTCACTCTAATTTAATTAATGTGTCATACTATTTTGCTCTTTCATACATAATCTAATCATTTAAGTTGCACCGACGCTTCATACTGTTATTTTGCTACCTTAAGAGCATTGCAACAAGGGGTTCTAATGCCCAGATGGTCTTTCCTGGTAAACAAATGCAAATAAATCAGTCAGTAGGTATTATGAACAGTAGGCATTGCAGGCCAGTTTTTTGCAAACTGCTCCTGTAACAAATTGTTAACCTTGTGCTCCCTTGCTTCATACCGAGTAACTCTCAGTTCTTTTCAGTTTAGGCCTTTGCTAAGACATTTCACAGTTCCTGGCTAGGCTTCTATTATCCTCCCTTCTACATTATAAATATAACATAGCACCAAAAACACACATCTACTTTCTGTTTATTTTTCTTTTCTACCATTTCCTCCTCCTTCCTAGTAGCAAGCCAGATTGTACCTCACTGCCCATTACACAGAGGGCCTAGATTCCTCGAGGGTCTAGCAAATTAGTAAATTCTTTTCTGTTTTGGGAATTATTGCCTTACTCCACTTATCAAGTCATTAATTTTCAGACTGACATGTGTCACTGACTTAATCCATACCTATAGAGATGTAGGAACTTGCAGCTTGTTCATCTCCCACTCTAGCAGGACAATCCTCAGCCCCCCCCCCCATTACTTGTTTTTGTGTCTTCTCTTTGCCTGACTTACAATACAAAGCAGTTCTTTAACTACACAGAAATGTGTTTAAATCTTAAATGCAGGTCCTGGATGTGGCATTCACTTGCTTTGTGCCCTGCTTTCTTTACAGTAGACTAAAATCAGTTTAAGTAGTGTAGTGAGTGATGACAGGGCTAAAGAAACAAAAGGAGCTTGCCTTGTTCTGTCCCACATCCCAACTACAATTTACAAGGACTGATGTATCCATTTTTGCTTCTGCACATAAAAAGAACTGACATGGCTCTAGGAAGGTGCAGTATTTTTTTTAGCTTTTCTTCCTTTGTTTTTGGTTGGGAGATACTCAGAGGTCAGAAATGAGAGACTTTTGAGTTAATACGAGGTTAAAACACATATTTCAGACTTTTCTTGGAGTAGTGCTGTATTTGTTAAAATTGTTATATCATTACAGAGAGCCATTTCCCTGAGAGGTATCAGTTCAAACTGCTGAACCTTTATATGGAGGAAAGATAAGCCTGAGGTCAGATCTTCTGGCATATTCTAATTTTTTACAGAAGGTGCACATGCCTCAGGGAGTTATGAACATTGCTAACATGCCCAAAGCTAGATTCTTCTTTGTTTGGGCATCTGCCAGAGTCTGTCCTCTAATCAGTAAAATGCACCTAGGCCTAAGGGAGGGGCACTCAGGAATTTCCATACTCAGTTCCTGCTCGGAAGGTTTAAGGCAACTTTAGAAGTACAGAGTTGAAAATAGAAAAAAAAATACTCGTAAACTTTTTCATTTCAGACAACAACACTCTACAAGATACCTGTTCATTAGCCTTATATTGCAGACCACGATGTCACTGAATACTGTGGTGAAATGTTTTCATTTTGTTGCTTGAATGTGTTTGGCTTTGCTGTAGATCTCTATGTGATCACAATGCCATGTGACTCTTGCTGCCACTGCTAAATGCCGTTTGAGATTTCTGACATCAAATGACAATGCTTGAATAATATTCTGCATGAGTCTAAACACTGGAGAATCTGTTCACTAAAACCTTAGTTGTTTTCTGAATGTCTGTTTTCTTTAGCTGGAAGTGGGTGGCTTAGTCTGTTATTGATTGGACATTCATCAGACACCATTACTTAACATATACTGCTGTTTTGTTTTTATGTAAATTTTATATTATATTGATTTAACAATCTGTGAATTTATACTGCTCCATTTGTACTCTAGCATATATTTCTTATTTATGATATAAAATGTATTGCTTGCATCCATCCAAAACAGATAGTGGGAATCCATTTAATGATTTTTCAGTATTTTTGAATTTCTTGACAATAGGCTTACAGAAGCTATGAATATAACCACGCCCCTCTATTTTCATTTCCCCAGATTTTGGTGACATAATATGCCCACCATTCCAATATACTCTCCAAGCTACAGTCACCATAGTATAGCATATTGCACAGTGGTAGTATGGGGGTGCATTGACTGTACGTCTCATCAGAACTGTGGTTATTACTACCTTCAGTTACATAGCAGATGAACCCCCCCTCCTTGCATTACTCATGTGTGCTAACCCTAATGATACACATTACAGTCCGACAAATCCTTCCCTAACAGTACAGTGGAGAATCAATTATCCGAAAGTAGATTATCAGAAACGTCAATTATCAGAACCAGCCTTCCAAAGTTTTCAAGTAGGAAAAATCATAAAGTCTAAATAAGTAAACATTATACGTATTTGCTTGAGCATGTTTTTGGGCTTGTAGCCAGCTTGTGTGTGAAAAATATTCTTTATTGTCCATTGGAATCACCGAATGGTTAAAAAGTATATTCATGCATGCAGAAAAAAACAAGATTTTAGAAGTTTTTTATCTAATTTAACTATATGTTTGATTTGGTAGGGTGGCCTAATGGTTAAGGTGTTTGCCTTACAAACACAAGGTGCAGGGTTTGAGTCTCACAAGGAATAATTGGCTAGGCTTAAAATGGCTCGCAAGGGCAGTTAGCTTATTACTAACCTATGAACCTATATCCAAACAATTTGATTATCCGTACTACCCTAGGTCCCTGTTCAGATAATCGACTCTCTACTGTGCCACTATCAGTATAACACTCTATATCATACATCCCAGCTACAAAATTGAGATTGAGTGTTTTTTGCTGGATAGAATTTATTTTAGTATTTTTTATTTGTCTTTGCTGAACAGGAAAGTCTGACTAGTCAGAGCCCATTTTTAACAATGGCCCAGGGAGAAAAGTTCCATCACCACCACCATCTAGAAAATATCCTATGTAATCCCACTTCACAAAGGAGGCAGCTCTACTGAATTCTCCAATTATAGGCCAATAGCTATACTCTCTCCACTTGCAAAGATTATGGAAAAATGTATTCATGGACAACTTGTGCATCACCTAATCCAGAATCACCTTATGGCAGACACTCAGCATGGCTTCTGTCCTCAGCACAGCACTACTTCAGCCCTCCTAGCCTTTACCAACACCATAAACCATAACCGCAACAATAATTATATATCCTCTGCCCTCTTCTTTGATCTTTCCAAGGCATTCGATATGGTTGATCACCAACTTTTAATCCACACCCTGCAAACATTCTGTCTAGATACTAGAGCCCTTCAATGGTTTCAATCATACCTGAATGGTCAACAGCAGGCTGTCCTCTGGCAGAACAAACTCTCTAACCTTCTACCTAACACCCTTGGAGTACCACAAGGCTTATACTAGGGCCCTTGCTGTTCTCCATCTTCATTAACGACCTTTATACTGTCACCCCAAAAGTCAGCTGTATCCAATATGCTGATGACTTTACTCTGATTTGCTCAGCCACATCTCCAGTAGAGTTATGGTCAGCTATCCAGACCACCTTTAATACAATAGAAAACTGGCTTTCTGAACGTCGTCTGATCCTAAATCCCAAAAAAACTAAAATGCTGTTATTTTCACCAACACATAGGTCTACCGCTTTCACCTTTACCATAAATTCAAATGATGGCACAATAATATCCCCTGACCCCTCTACAAAACTATTAGGTGTCATCATAGATAATAATCTAAAATTCGACCTACATGATAACCAAACTATCAAAACCATCAATAAAAAACTAGGGTCACTTTACAGAATAAAAGCCTTCCTAACCCTTCCAGCTAAAATTGCCATAGCTCGCTCTCACCTTCTTTCAACCCTTCTGTATGCATCCCCTCTATTCTCAAATTTAAACAAGACTGTCCTTAACAAACTCTCAATTTGCTACAACTACATTGCCAGGTTTGCCACTAGGCTGCCATTTAGGACACATCATTGCATCAATCTAAACCAGCTGGGGTGGCTTGAACTACCCAGCCTAATCCAGTATAACCAACTGATTATGGCCTATAAAATCCTCTATAATCTGGACAATACTCCTGCACTTAAAAATATTATCACCCTCTATAACAATCCTAGACTGCTTCGATCCTCTAAGAAGCTACTAATTCAGACTAGCAAAATTAATAACACAGCCGGTGACTCTCTCTTTGCAAACTCTGTAAGTAGATCCTGGAACTTTCTTCCAGCTGATATTACCTTGCTTTCCACCTTAGGTCAATTTAAAACTAGACTCAAACAACATTTGTCACTTAACTGGCTATGTCACTGTATCAAGCCTGGCTAACTCTCTCTACAATGTGTAAAAATCTGTTAACCATCTTACTGTGTAATTTAATTTAATCCTGATTTACGCTCGGGATTAACTCTAACCTGCGGAACTTGTCTAACTTGCTTACTTATGTAATCTCTGTAAATAGTCTGTTTGTAATATGTAATGCTGTATCTGCTTACCCTTGGAGCTTTTCTCCCCGGGCCTATGCTGAAAATGGACATGTATCCAGTCGGACTATCCCGGTCAACAAATGTAAAATAAAAATAAATAAATAAATAAATCACAGTACATTCATGTTAACAAGTGAAATTTCAGACAGGGCTCAAAGAACAAAAAAAAAAAATACAGTTACTAGACAGGTATATACAGTAAAATATTTCCATCAATATGTATAAATCTATACCATTCTGGTGGCTCTGAATTCTTGTAGTAAGTAAATTAGGTTATACTGTACAATGGGAAACATTGTAAAAAAGTTTAGTGTTTTTACATTTCAGTACAGAAAGATTTTAAAGAGTTCATGACATATAATGGAGTATAGTTAAGAGGCAAGTTATAAAATTACGTAGGAGGGGAGATGATAGTATTGTATAGTTCTGTCAATAGTTCAAGCGATAAAAGCATGTAGGGAGAGGAGATATTAATACTATATACTAATAGTGGTAATATTGACAGAGCATAGCATAGAGCATAGGTATAGAATTTTATATATATATATATATATATATATATATATATATATGGTTTACCATTAAAATGTTGCCGTGCAATTGCAGGGTTATGAAGTATTCGAACAACAGATGTTCGAATACTTCGTATGTGGGCAGGTTAAATGAGCGAATGGTATATTTGTGAATGGAGTGTGCATTCGCAAATATAATGCTCGCTCATGTAAAGGGATCGCGGTACAGTGAGGTTATGGAAATACATCCCTTTCCCCACTGTAGTGCGATCTTGGAGTTGGAATAATAAGTTAGGGGGGTGTGGGAGGCGCAGGGTGGCTTGCCCCCCTACATACATGGTAGATTAGGGAGTTATGGTAATGGTGGCATTGTTGTTAATGCCGTAAAATGTCATTGTCGACATTTTCAGCATTAACGGCTGTTTTTTGACATTAGGGCCATTCGTTTAGGTGCAGTTTCAGTACAACACTTCGCTGTTTCGTACCATTTCTTTTATAAATTTCGAGATATTGATAGTAAACCTATATATGTATATATATTTTTTTTTTTTCCTTTTTTTTTTAAGTTTTAGATATTTTGTGATTCAATGAGTTTTCATTGTTTTGTGCTTTCAGCATTTTTTTAGATATTTTGTGGTTTGATATTTTGAGTTTTAGGTATTTCATGACATATACACATCCACACACACACACACAAACACAAATATATATATATATATATATATATATATATATATATATATATATATATATATATGTGTGTGTGTGTGTGTGTGTGTGTACACAACACAATTACACTTAACTTCTCATGCCTTTTTGAGTCTAGCTATCATTATAAGATACTGAGAGCCTTCTGGTGGTGATGATCTGAGTGTTAAACAACTGGTCAATGACAAACAGTAGGTTCCCTCCAGAGTAAATAAGTCTGCCTTGTTTAATCAGTCTGTGATTTTTCAACCTCAAAACAATTATATTTATGGCAACTCACTAGTCAAGGCACTTAAAAAATAATCTATAAACTGGCAACAAACGGTACATTTCCATACCAAAACCTTCAATATACTATTCATTTACCACTGGAATATATTTTGGCATAATGATTTGCTTCACCTGTGCAGCTCTTCATAAAGCCAGTGGCACAAGCCATCACACCCAGACCCATTTTTGTTTTGGTAGCTTTTAATGTAGCTTCTGCTGCCATAGTAATTTCTTTCTATACTCCTTCTACGATTATACTTTCCAGTCTTTTCATGTCTATGTCTACTGTTTTCGTCAGCTTTTGCAAGAGGGGATTTATTAAGATACTGTGACATGTACACCTCCATGTACATGTCACAGTACCTTTTCTCAATTCAGCAACTGTCCCAACATAAGTTATTTTTTTTTTCTTTTTTTATGGTGCTTATTGTCCCCTGCCAATAAGATGTGCAGCACAGTGAAGGGCTGGCCATGCTAAATGCTGATAAGGCATTCTGGAGGGTTAGGAATATGCTTATTAGCCATGTGCTCTCTCCTGGAACTGATTCCAGGAAGGCATCTACACTGACAAGTAATTGAACAATTTGCTCTGCAGTGTAGATCAGCATAGCCATTTCTGACATATCACAGTAGTGATCAAGGCCAAAAAGCCATGTTCAGCCATGTGCCATGACAATGTTATGGGGATTGGGATGGGAGAGAATCCCTATACCATCAAGAAATACTTAAATCAAGTGCTGTAATCGCATGATAGTAGTATGGTGATCGGGGGCAGGGGGAACCACTAGACCACCAAGAAAAACATAAATCAAGTATAATTGCACTGACAATACTACAGGGATCAGGGATGGGGGGACCATTAGACTATAAGGAAAAGTCAAAGTAAACATTATTGTCATTCAGAAATCACACAAGTGCAAAAACTGAATGAAATTCTGCTTCTCCGGACTCAATGTGCAGACAACATATAGACTATTTTCACAGACGTTTATACATATAACACCTAGCTATTACATCATGGACATGCTAATACTGCATATAATGAGAAACACATTTTAACACTTTTCACAGGGAACACTTACTTGCATGAGACTTTAGTACTGCACAGGTACTTGGTTAAGACATTGCATTGATCCGTGCACAGAAAGAGACATTTGAGTATTGCACTGAGTATTGCACTATGGTTAATTTACAAATTGGCAACATGTATTGTACTGAAAGAAAAAATATTTTATTGCATTGCTACTGCCCTAGATGGCCTATAAGTTAACAGTCATAGTGAATATTGCACCAAGTATTAGATGAGACTGGTAACCAGGTTAATTCACAATTTAAGACAAGCCTCTACAGTTTCTACTGACCCAGATGGCCATAATGGAGCATAGTGGTTACTAGAGTTCAGCAACCTGATGACATTAGGGAAGAAGCTGCTCCTGAATCTCGTAGTTTTACAACGTATGCTTCGGAAGTGCTTTCTGGATGGTAGATGCAGGAACAGTCTGTAAGCAAGGTGAGTGCAGTCTTTAATTATTCTTCTAGCCCTGCTGAGACATCTGGATAAGTACAAGTCCTGGATAGGTGGTCTTAGTGATCCTCACGGCTGTCCTCACCACTGTCTGGAAGGATTTATGCTTACACTCAAGCTGTTGGCCAGCTTCCATACCATACTACAAGGTTGTTCATCAGGATACTTTCTATAGTACCTTTGTAGAAAGTAGTGAGAACTGTCAATAGAAAATTTACTGTCCTCAGCCTTCTTAAAAAGTACAATCTCTGGTGCGCTTTCTTGACTATGGCATTTGTGTTGGTGTTCCAAGACAAGTCCTCACCGATGTCACTCCCAGAAACTTCATGCTTCTCACTCTTTCAACTGTTTCCCCATTGATGATGAGGAGAGAATGTTTCTTGTGATTTTTCCTGTAGTCCACAATTATCTATTTTGCCTTGTTCGCATTTAGTGCTAAGTTGTTATTTCCACATCAGGTAATCAGTTTGTTCCACATCATCTCTATATGCTGTTTCATCATCATTACTGATGAGGCCGACCACCATTGTGTCATCAGCAGATTTGATGATGTGGTTTGTATTGTACCTGGCTGTACAATCATGTGTTAACAGGGTGAATAGCAACGGACTTAGTACACAACCTTTTGGAACTCCAGTGTTAATAATGATGTTGTCTGAGGAGTTATTTCTTGTGCACACTTTCTGAGGTCTGTTTGTAAGAAAGTAAAGAATCCAGTTACAAAGTGGAGTGTTAATGCCTAGTTAGAGTAGCTTCATTACCAGATGAAGAGGGATGACCGTGTTAAAAGCAGAGCTGAAGTCAATGAATAGTACCCTCATGTAGGTGTTTTTATTCTCAAAGTTTTCTAGTAATAGAAAGAGTGTTAGAGAGATGGCATCTGCCATAGAGCAGTTTGCTCAGTAAGCAACTACAGAGGGTCAAGATCAGCAGGCAGCCCAGATGTTGTGGCATCCTTAACCAGCCTTTTAATCATGAAGTGCCATAATGGCACCAGTAGTAGTAATGGGATCGGAGGGTTGGGGAGAAAACTAGACCACTAGGAAATTCTAAACTCAAGTGCTATAACAACACTGACAGTAGTATTGGCATTGGGTGGGATGGAGGAACCAGTAGACCACCACAGATTACCCTTAAAAGTGTCATGCAGACACCAATGGCAGTACAGGGATCAGGGGGATGGGGATGAACCACTGGACACCTGGGATGCCATAAATTGAAGGGTCATAATGGGACTGACTTCACAAAGAGGATCAGCGGGTGGGTGGACAACTGGACACCAGGGATAACTCAAAGAGTAAAGTGCTGTACTGGCACCAACAGTAGTACAGGGTTTTCAGAGTGGAGGTATGTGCCTAGACCTAACAGATGTGTTGTAATGGTATGTCAATTATTATGGGGTTGGAGGGTACCACAGAAGGGCAAATGGGATAGAGACAGGTACCAGCATTGTGGCACGTGCATGGGTGTGTGCTTTGTGTTGCATGTACTTATGAATGTGGGGGAATGACTGGAGAGAGAGAGATGTCACTGAATACACAAGCAGCCATTTACAGCCACAGTGTGCAGATCTGTAATGATCTGCACATTGTGGTAGTAATTACAATTCAGAGACATGCAAATTAGTTGATAATGAGCTCTTAGTTTGCTGCAATTAACATTTCTTTGAATCACAAATGGGCATGTTGTGGAAGAAGGGCCTTTTAGGCCCTTTAATAAATTCCAGGGACAGTTTTACTACATGTACAATAGCTTCTATCCCACTAACTGCCCGATATACACATCTAATTCTTCTCCATATAACCTGATTCACTTTTCCACTTATCAATAGTGAAACACCTTTTTTCACTTACTGCATACCTTTGTTAATGCAGCTTACTTGTTCATTTTCCCCTTGTTTGAAAAAACATCATTTAATTTTATTTAGTATAATAAACAGCAAAGCTGCTGGCAGTCCTTGGGGTAAAAGCTCCGTGACAAGAGAAAAACAAGTAAAAATAGCTGAATAACTGTTCACGGAGCTACCAGGCCAAACACAATTTTTTATCCCAATGGCAAGAGCATATAACAGACCACGAAAACAGTAATTCTGTATAAAACTCAGGTTTATTAATAAAAATGGTAAGCGCTTTCACTTCGGAGCTTCTTCAGACCAAGTAATTCATAAAAACCAAAAAGCAAATATATATAGGCATAGGTCTAAACATCAATTATTTTTATACCTTGTTAAAGTTACAGACCCCACACTACAACTTAAATACTGATCCATACTTCCAATATATGTAAAAATATACAATAATAACACATGAATACTTAAAAATATATGTACATAAAGGTATATGCATAAAATATAAAAATAAAACTACATATAACAATATTTATTTATGTAGCCTCCTTCTTTTCAGGGCAGGTCTAATGGATGCCCTCTCATTTAAACCTCTGCCCCTATCTGCTTGCAGGATGATAATCCAACATGTTTCTCTATATTCAGTGTATGTTCTAATATCGCCCTCCCTTACACCCAAAACTATTGCTTCCACTACCCTGAAACTAAAGGTATGTTGTGTACCATGCTCCATAACGTGTTTAGAAAGGGCATTATTAGATGACTTCTTCTTAATATTGTGTAAATGTTCCCGCATTCTATCACAGAATAATCTATTCATTTTACCTACATAAAATAGTAGGAATGCTCCAAGATTTAGGTTTAGAAATCATAAGAACTTGAAAAGACTCTCATGTTCTGGTAATAGAGGTTTGGAGAGGGTAGATTTTGGCCACACGGAGCAATGTGACTCTTGTAATTTCTGCTGCTGTATAAATACTAATGAAACATTTTGGCACCCAGATTTAGATAAAGGGTTTCGTTTTAGAGGTGTTCACAACTGTAAGACCCCCCATGTGGTATACCTAGCGGAGTGTGCACTATGTGGGGCATTTTATGTAGGTAAAATGAGTAGATGATTCTGTGATAGAATGCAGGAACATTGACACAATATTAAGAAGAAGTCATCTAATAATGCCCTTTCTAAACACGTTATGGAGCATGGTACACAACATACCTTTAGTTTCAGGGTAGTGGAAGCAATAGTTTTGGGTGTAAGGGAGGGCGATATTAGAACATACACTGAATATAGAGAAACATGTTGGATTATCATCCTGCAAGCAGATAAGGGCAGAGGTTTAAATGAGAGGGCATCCATTAGACCTGCCCTGAAAAGAAGGAGGCTACATAAATAAATATTATTATATGTAGTTTTATTTTTATATTTTATGCATATACCTTTATGTACATATATTTTTAAGTATTCATGTGTTACTATTGTATATTTTTACATATATTGGAAGTATGGATCAGTATTTAAGTTGTAGTGTGGGGTCTGTAACTTTAACAAGGTATAATTGAATAATTGAATAACTGATGTTTAGACCTACGCCTATATATATTTGCTTTTTGGTTTTTATGAATTACTTGGTCTGAAGAAGCTCCAAAGTGAAAGCGCTTACCATTTTTATTAATAAACCTGAGTTTTATACAGAATTACTGTTTTCGTGGACTGTTATATGCTCTTGCCATTGGGATAAAAAATTTTGTTTGGCCTGGTAGCTCCGTGAACAGTTATTCAGCTAATTTTATTTAGTACTCCCTGCATTTGATTTTAAGCATCTGTTCAGTTTGGATACCTGGGTCTTGTAGCCATTTTCTTACTTTTTTATCCCTTTTTGTATCTGTATGCTAAAATGTAACTTCATGTTTACCTTCAAAGCCAACGCATGGTACAACATTTGTAAAATAATTTTAAATTGTAGTGGTCCTGCCATAAGCATAACATATGCTTTTGTGTGCAACTTATTTTGTTTTTCTTCTGAATTCTTCATATTTGTTCATGTTAATATTTCTATACATAAATTAACATCATTTATATGATTAACCCTAGTTCCCCTCCCAAATGTCTCAGTACTTCAATTAAAATCTTCTCACCACATACGTTTTGAATTAATGAATGAACAAAGTTTGATCTTCTTGAATAGTTGCTCACTATTCTTATTAAAATAAATGTATACACTATATAAATTCTGAGTATCATTCCTTTTATATCCAGGTCTTTGTATAGGCCACCTTCTAGGTAAATAAAAATGATGTTCTCAGCATCCATTTGTAGCCATTCCAGAATATTCTTCAGTTTCTAATAGAAAATAATAGCTAGCTTCTCAAAAGACTCATTTAGTTGTCTGTTTACAGATTGCTAATATATTTTGTGCCTTGTGTACACAATTTGATATGAAACAGCAGATCTGTTATTCATCCTTACATAGATATTGACTGGGTTGGGGGACATATATGTTTTGCGAACTTGGACAAGGCATATATATGTGTGTGTGTGCATATATATATATATATATATATATATATATATATATATATATATATATATATACACACACACACACACACAACACATTTGGTGAATGAAGATAGAACTAAGAGACCGATCAGTGAATGTGTACTGAGATGGCAGTGCTGCAGGCAGCATATTGCAGTGGGGAAGCGAGTTTAAAACTGAGTCACAGGATGAAGATGTCAGTCTATATGGATGTTATGAATTCTGGGAAGGGATTGAAAGGATGTTATCATCAGTGATGGGAGTAATGTATTACAATATGTAATATATTACAGTTTCTAGTAACTAGTAATATAACTAACACTTCACCACCAGCACTGTGAAAATATGATATCACCATAGAAAGAAAGAAGCCAGTGTATACGTTCTGAATGTTTAATAAAATCACAATCCACAATACACGCACCACAAAAACAGATAAAAAAATTCTGTAGTGCCTGGGCTGGTTTAGCCTTTACAGAGTATACTGTGGATTTGTGATTTTATTAAACATTCGGAAGGTATGCACTGGCTTCTTTCTTTCGGTAGTAATATAACTAGTTACTTTTTCAAAATAGTAACTAGTAATAGTAATATATTACTTTTTTTAGTAACTAGTAATTTAAATGTGAGTTATTTTTGAGTTACTTTTGCTTAAACCAGTGGTTCTCAATGTGGGTGATATAGCCTCCTAAAGAGTGATGGAAAACTTCTGGGGTCCATATATAGTATGGATGGCAATCAGATGTTAGGAGGTAATAGACACTTTGAAGTGGCAATTTGGATAAAAAATTACAACATAATGTTGGCACAACTCATAGCATGTAGCATTCATATTAGATCATTAGAAGTAGTCTGGAGCAAAATTTACTTCATTTTTAGCACTGCAAGGAGGTGAAAGCTAATGATGGGCAGACTCTAGCCCTGCCCTGGTTCTTTGGGACCCTCACCCACTAAAACACCCCCTAACACTGAACAATTCTAGCCTGCTAGAGATCACATCCTTATCTTGCAGTATAATAAATGGCATTGGTTCTCCAAACTATTATTAATCGGAATCAAACTCATCAGTTGAGCACCCAGTGCCCCAATCCACTTCACCAAGCAGGACTCTTCAGGTGGATTTATGATCAACCAACTTTTGTCTTGACAATTTTTTGCTGTGTTCTATTTAAAATTCTTTTCAGGTTTTGATTTTTAGTTGCTGAAAATAGACAATATGTGATAGGTTTTTATAGGTCTTGTGCTGCTGGCTGGTTTGGTTTAATAATTGTCTGTGACTCTCTAGCTATAAAGACTAGTCTTCTTCTCCTTTCAGCTGTGCCTGTTAGGGATCACCATGGTGGATCCATCTGCAGAACAAGTGGCAGTGGAGTTTTACATTGATGAGCTGCCAGCCCAGCGCCCAACATTCTTCAGAAGGCACACGCTCACACCTAAGTCCAAATTAGAATGTCTAATCCACCTGCAGCATGTCTTGGGAATGTGGGAGGAAACCAGAACACCCTGAGGAAACCCACTCAATCACAGAGTGTGTAGATCATAGTGTGTGTGTTGTACCTTTAAAGCCGTTGTAGTTCATGGGCACGTGCACAAAAAGTACTGAGCACGTGCAAGCAGAGTGCCATTTTGTGTAAGCAGCTGGAGTGAAAGCTTATGTGTGTGTAAGTTTTATGTTCCAGTCATCCATCCTGATGTGTTTGTGTGTAGTAAATATCTTAAACAAACACCTAAGCCTTATAGTCTTATTTGAATACACAAGACAAGTGATGCTGTCAGAATGAGATCCGAAGTCAAAACTTCTTAAAAACATGAGGCACACAGTCAGAAATGGAGGAATATATAAGAGTGGCTCAAATGACTTGCAAATGACTCGCAAACAGGTCAGAAAATATTTCCAGGTTCTTAAATTCACTTAAAAGATTTTTCCCTCAATAAATATAAAGTGAAGCATTCCAAACCAATTACTGAATAAACAAAATGTTTAAAATTGTGACATATTGAAAAAAGTTCCTGAAATAATTACAAAAACATTTGAAACAATATCCGAATCATATAAAATGTCTGAAAAAGAGAAAACAACTCTATTTTTTTGCAATGTACTACTTTTTTGCCTTCACTAAAGCTATTCAGAGTATCTAACGTGTGTAAAGTGTTGGCAGTGTGTGCAGTATTACATTATAGTCTTTTCAAAGAGTGCAATGGAATATAATTACAAGTACCTGGTGTGTGTTTGGCACTTATTTGGCATGGCAGAGGGATTTCACAGACCTGGTCTGCTTGTGTTTGATGATAATATTGCTGAAAATTGGAGTGTGTTTGAGCAAGAATATGATATTTTCATACAGGCTGTTTTTTCTGACAAAGACACATGTACAAAAGTATTTATTCTGCTCAATTTAGCTGGTTCAGAAGCCATTGAGAGAGAAAATTCATTTGTGTATGCACCTGCTGTTTATGCGGAAGAGGGGAAGACCACCAAATTGTGGTACAGGCTGAAATGCGGGAAGACTCTGAGTGCTTAAAATGTAAATTTACAGAAATATGCAACCCTCAAATTAATATTACAATGGAAAAGCACATATTTTACACAAGAGATCAAAAGGCTGGTGAAACCTTTGCAGCATATATAACTGACTTGAGAAACAAGGCAAAAAACATGCAGATTTGTTGATCTGAGAGATGAATTGATAAAAGACAAGTTTGTATGTGGTATTAATAATGATGCAGTGAGAAAGATCTTGCTTTGAGACACTGATTTAACTTTAAACAAAATCCTAGAGATTTGTCAGATATATGAACTTATAGAAAAGCACACAAATTTGCTTACGAATGAGAAGACCATGTTTGCAGCTTCTTCCAGCACGAATGTTGATAGTATGCAGCACAAGGTTAAGAGGTATAGGCCAAAGGGTGTGGCTCCCCCAATGAAACCCAGAGCACATGCAGCATAACTGAGGGGTGATTTAGCAAAACCCATGATAAACTTCATAGTCAACTGTCGTAATTGAGGAGGAAGTCATGAACATAAACAAGAAAAGTGCTTAGTTTTGGTCAGCAATACCACAGATAAAGGTGGAATAATTTCAGAAAGCTTTGTAAATCTAAAGAGGCATATTCTTTTATTAAGAGAGACCATTCCATGAAGCAAGTTGATCAACTAAAAAGCTGCGACCCTACTTTTTATCTTGATGGTGTCTCTGTGCTTGAGGAAAAGGTTAATGGAGTAGATTTGTTGGCAACGAGTGAAGAATTTTGTACAGTACTGATTAATGGGAGACCTGTAGAGCTCAAAGTTGATACTGGTTCAAAGTGCAATGTTAGGTCAGCAGAAATGTTTGCTAAGATAAAAGTTGGTGAAAAACTTGATTTGGCAAAGTGTGCAGAACTTGTTGCTTATGGTGGTGAAGAGATTCAAACTGAAGGCTCAGTAGTGCTTTCATATTATTCTGTTGGGAACAGTCATAAGTTGCAGTTTTACATAGTCAAAAGACATGTGCAGTCACTGTTAGGCCTCAAAGATAGTTTGAAAATGGGACTGATTTAATTTAATAAGAAAGTCCACCATGTAAACATCAACAACGAAGGTTTCACGCAGAATATTTTTTCTAAAAATGCTAAAATTTTCAAAGATGGGTTTGGAAAACTCCCAGTTGTGTACTCCATGAAGTTAGACCACTAGGTAAGCCCAGTTGTTAGACCAGCATGGAAGGTTCCAATAGCAATGCAGGGCAAAGTAAAAGCAGAGCTAGACAGAATGGCACATTTAGGAGTAATCTTTCCAGTAGAAGAACCATCTGAATGGGTATCCTCCATGGTGGTAGCTCATAAGAAAAGCTCAGATGACATTTGAATATGAATTGATCCAAAAGATTTGAAAAAAGCATTGAAATGACCTCATCATACAATGCGTACAGTTGAAGAAGTTACTGCTCTTATGCAAGATGCCACTGTTTCTTCTGTCTTAGATGCAGAAAGTTAATTTTGGCTGATTTTACTTGATCAAAAATCTTCCTTTCTAACCACTTTCAGTACACCATTTGGAAGGTACAGATTTTTGAGAATGCCATTTGCAATAAATTCTGCCAGTGAAATCTTCCAATGTGCGATGGAGCAAATTTTTTCTGGTTATCCATGTGCTGTTATAGTAGATGATATTCTTGTAGGAGGCAATGGTGAAGTTGAACATGATAGAAACGTCAGAAAAGTTCTAGATCATGCTCATGAATCTTAAACTAAATCTTCAGAAATGTAAATTCAGGCTAAAAGAAAACACCTATGTGGGTCATTTGTTTACCAGTTCATCACTGGTGAGAACAATGGAAAAACTGAAGAACAGGAAACCAAAAATCCACTGTGTCACAATGCACCTCCGTGTCTTGGGAAATCCACACACCGCAGCTCTGCAAATAATTGTCAACTTCAAGCAAGAAATTGTGGAACAAATGACCCTTGCTGTCTTTGAACTGAATATGGTTTTAGATATGTACTGTACTGAGTCAAAGGAATTTCAGTGTGTTTTTTGACACATATCAACCATATATAAGTTTTTATATTCCCTATGAATAATTCACTATTTCGATACACATTTTATCTATATATTTTTATTTATATTTGTACTTAGCATTCATTATTCATTATTATGTTTATTATTATGTTCATTATGATCATAATTTATTATATTGCACGTCATATAATTATTTACTATGGTAGGACTGTTGGGTTAGTTAGGAGTGCATATGCTTTTAAATTTTGTATGACAGATTCAAATGTTTTGGCGCCAAAAAAGCTATTTAAGATCAGATTTCGTCAGTTATTGTGTTCTGATGAAGCTTGTGTTTATACAAGTGAAAGCGCTTAACCTTGGAGTCTGTATTTTATCATATTTTATTCGATTACATTTTTTGTAGTCATCTGTCATTTTTTGGGTCATTTCTTCCACAATTTCTTGCTTGAAGTTGTTGGCAATTATTTGCAGAGCTGCGGTGTGTGGATTTCATGGAGGTGCATTGTGACATAGTGGATTTTTGGTTTCCTGTTTACCAGTTCAGGCTTACAACCAGATCCATCCAAGCAAGCTGCAATTCTTGAGATACCAGCTCCAGACAATGCAACATCTTTACAATGTTTTCTTAGCATGGTCAACTATTTAGGCAAGTTTATTCCTGACTGAAGGATTTGATTGTTTTTAAGTAGTTTGTTAGTGGTTTTCCATTGGAGGTGAGGAATCAGTCAGTTGTTTTGCTACTGAGGATTTTTAGTAGAAAAGTGGAGGGTTGATGAGGTAGATAGGACAGCTAGGGTACATCTTGGCATTGGGTGCTGCAGCAAAATTGTTGGGTTTGAGTGAAGTTACCAAGGAGGAGATAATACGGAGGTTGTAAAGGGATAGAAGGCTAGCATTAAGCAAGCATATTCACACCAAGAATGTATTCTTAGGTCTGATTATCACAAAGGCACGCTTGCACTGCAAAACAAACAGAAAGCATTAGCTTTAACGCTGAAAACTATATTAAAGGGCTAACACTTTATTTAGCCTTTCAAACCATTGAAACATTTTAATACAGAGTAGCATGAAGTGCACAATTTCTTTCTTTCTTTTTTTTTTTTTTTTTACAGGCGCTGAATCCAATATTAATATTTACCCACAAATACTCATAACAGCTCTTGACACCAGAATCCATACGCTGTAAATGACTGCGAAATGTCAAAAACGAATCTACATTTCCCATAATCCAAAATAACCGCACATGCTCAGTGTCAATTGTTTGTATTGGAGTTTGACATCGGGGCTTTTCTATGACCAGAATGGGATGAGAGTAGCAAACGTTTCTATTTTATGCTTTTTACCCTCACAACCTAGCAGTATTTCCAAGAAATGATAGGTACGTACATTTAGAAATGTACCAACCGAGTTGACACTTATTTATTCGGAACTGCTGTCTTGTGAAACTGCCTTATTGTACTGCAATTCACAATATAAATTGAGTTTCTGAGAGTAGCACAGCATTTTGGACCATAAAAGTGTAACTTCTGTGTCCTAACATTAAATGTTTACAATTAATTACATTTGTTTAAATGGAGGGTATAAACATTAAGTACAGTGAGCATTTCCGAATGCTGTTCTGCAAAAGAAGTTCAGTTATACTGCCTTATTCATTAGTTAATGTGTTCTCATGGAACAAATACAATACATTTAACTTAACGTTTCAATGTGCAGACGTAAGCATTAAAACCCAGCATGTTGGCAAATAAAAACATAGCCTTAGAAATTATGACGCAGAACCTCATGGTCTGTCCTCTGAACGCAGGGACACGTCAGTGTAGGTGGAGACAGTACCACTGTGATCTGGAAGAAGTAAATTCCTAGAATGGAGTTTACTCTGGCTTGTGAATTTGTTGTAAAGATTGGCATTTTTGGAGCAGTGTTATGTGCGGACTACAAATAGGTGTAAATTCATGTGCTATGATATAGCGACTGTGCTCTAATTAATGCTCTCATTCATACAGTCTCCATATAGGTTTATCGGACTCCTAATATGTTTAGTACTTTTTATAGTGACTGTGTAGTGTACAAGAGTATTTCATATTGAAGTAAAGCAATGCATATATTCACAGGGTGTACTGTCTGTGTGAGACATGATCTGTAATGCTTATTGCTGACTGGCCTAATTGTGTGGACTCTGTGTGTCTATAAAAATTATTTGTATTAATGTGGCATTTGGAGGTTATGCTCCTTATTGATAGTGGAGCCTGCCTGGTTAGTTTTAGATTTATGCAATGTGTGTTTAAAACACTTGACTCAGAATGCAGAACTTGTTATAAAGTATCCGAAAATAAAGTGTCTTGTTTGTATGCATGTTAAAAAGTTAACTTGCCAGTGTTGAAACTTTTTCTAGCTTACATTCACACCAGCCACCTTTGCTTTGAGCAAATGTGGTTTTCATTTGTCAGGACTGGCTACTAAAGAAACATGAATATTGTGAGAATACGTCACTGGATGGGGCTGGATTTTGCATCTGATCGTTTTCAGAAGTAACTAGACTGGAGCTGTGCAAAGCATTAGTATGTTTGAATGACAAATCAGCATCATTGTATTATTGGGGTCAGGTAATCCTATATAATGGTTTATTTGGGATGGCGGATGTACGAGGTAAGGAGGGGTTTTGTTTGTTGGACAAATAAGGTAACAAACAGGAAGTCATAGAATCCTTTATCCTAAAGGAGAAACCAATGAAAGTACATTAAGTAATTATTGTTTAAAGCTGACAAAGATACTGTATTTTGATCTGTTTCGAAGTAGCACATTATCACAGCACAGTTTTCCACATATAATAACTAAATAAAATCTAAATAAGCTGTAGTACATTGCATGGAGCATTGTTATGGAGTATTGGACCACCATGAATGGTTTGTATTTTCAAAAAAATCTGAAAATTGTTCAGTGGTGAATGGCCATTAACCACCATGTTGATGTTTGTCTTTTTGGCTTTTCCTGGTTAGGGGTCGCCACAGCAGAACTCCAGTCCGCTAATGATTGGCAGTAGATTTTTTATGGTGCCGATTTGCCAGCCCAACGCCCAACCTTCAGTGAAGGCACGCCCATTCACGCATGTCTTTTGGAGGCCACTCGGCCACAGGGAGGACATGCAGACTCCACACAGAAGGCACTCCAGCCATGAATCGAACAGTGAAACCTCTTGCTGTGAGGCAACAATGCTACCGCTGTACCACCACGGCTTTGGACATTAACCACCATGTAATACTTTGAATTAATTTAAGCTGGGAGCATTTTGATGTGTAAGGTCAGAGAATTTTGATGTGTAAGGTCAGAGAAAAATGCTAACTGATACTTTGAGTCCATAATATACATTGTTTCTTAAGCATTTATAGAAAACGTACACTGTGTATTTTTATCTGTTTATATGTGGGTTTTATTTTGTTAAATTGTTTTATAATTTTTTCATGAAATGTGAAGTAACATAAATGTTAACAAAACTTTATAAAATATGTCTCTGAAGCAAGGAGACTGTAATGTTCAGCTGTAGCAAAATTAAGCAAAGGTGCCATCAGTAATTATTTGGCAAATAATAGCTAGTCATCTTTCATACCAGTCTTGAATCATTTAAACTTGAATTATTAAACTTTAAGGTATTAAGAAATGTAATTATACTTATTCAATGATGAATAGGTATTAAATGTATTTGTCATTATTGGTTCATACATTTTGTTTCATTGCTTACAAGAAGACTGTTCAAAACTACAAATTTAAAACACACTTTCTAACAACTGGTGCTGTATTATACAAGGAATATAATTTAATACAATCCGGAATGTGAATCAAAGAATGCATACATGTATGCATGTGCCGAAAACTGTGTTTGAAAACAGCCCAGAGGAAGGTGTGAAAGGCTCAAAATCATTGGCATATTTTAAGCTTTACTCTTGTTACCAAAGCAATGGATGAAGGTAAAACAGTTCACACCACATTACCTTGACCTGGCCGAGCCTTTTGACACAGTCCCCTACTCAGGTGGAGTACAAAAGATGAATAATGTAGGAGCAAATACTTGCATCACCAGCTGCATTGCCAACTTGGCTCACAGGATGCAGGAGATCAAAACAGGGAAAGAGACCAGTCACCAATGGAGTCCCCCAGGGTTCGGTGCTGAGACTTTTTCTGTTTGGCATATACATCTCAAAAGTAAAAGAAATACCAAAGGGCTTTGGCCAGCTAAGTTTTAGATGACTGCAAGCCAGGAGCAGTTATTGAATCCCAAAATGACTTAACCATCATGCAGGAAGATTTGTCCCAAATAATAACTGGTGTCAAAAGCATGGCAATGCCCTTTGAGAACTGACCCAGTTGTTTGGCATTTGGGAACTTGTGTGTACAGTGACCTAACTTTTGACCAACATGTGCCCAGAGTCATAAGAAAGTCTTCCTATATTGCACAGCTTATAAACAAATTGTGACTAGATCTAGAGATTTTGTCCCCTTTTACAAAGCTCTCATTAGGTCAATCATTTTGTATAATGACCACTTTGGTATGTATATGTCCAGCCCCATGCAACAATTGGAATACCTTCAGAGCTACCTTACTAAAAGGATACATGCCCTAAAGAATAGGTCTTGCATGGACTACCTCAAAGATTTATTACTATACTCAGTATCCTACAGAGTGCTTAGAGGTGACATGTCTGGCATACAAGGCATCCTCTGACCTAATACAAATGGACCTACTCAACATCAGCAAGTCAAATGGGATCAGGAAGACTCAGTCCAGGTATCTAAACTGAATGTTGTGGGGAGATGGATATATATCACAGAGGCTACCACTGTTCCAGAACAGACAATCTATAAAAATAAAACAAAGCTCATCCATCCATATTCAAATGCAACTTGGATCTAAGGATGGGTAATAGAAAATGTACTCCAGGATTGCCCCTCATGCCACTAATGGATAGAGGCAGTTCATAAATGCTGCATCCCTTACATGGGTCCCCTCAAATTATCTATGGTATGATCACAGTTATTCTCATGAGGGCTAATATACAATTATCAGCCATGGGATAGGTAAGACCAATCAGAAAATGTTAACTCAAGCACCAAAAGTGATTTGGCTAAGCTTAAACTGTCCTCCAAGTGAACCTATGTTATGGTAGTAAATAGTTATAAAGAAATTGCCCTTTTTAGATCGCTGAGTGCCCCTCTCACCCTCTGCCCCCCCCCCCAGTCTTCAACAGCTTCCAGCGCCTATGTGGACGACTTGTCCAGACTGAAACTGATCACCAACCTCTGGTTACTATTTTGAGAAAACCAATGCACACAGCTCTATCCAGATTGCAACGCATGATGTTAAGGCTGCAAAAGTACGCTTTCCATATGATTTACACAAAAGGCAAACTTCTTTATCTCGCTGATACTTTATTCAGATCGACCAGACAAACCAATGACCAGCATGACAATGAATACGTTGATTTTGAAGTTATGGAAGTGAGAAATTTTTCTTCCACACGTCTTGATGAGCTTAGAAATCACACAGATTCTGATCTATTTCTCCAGAAGCTGAACCATTTTATCAGTCGCACATGGCCAGCAAAACAATCTTGTTTACCACTAGATGTGCAGCAATATTTTCCTTATTCAGACAAGATTCTGATGGAAGATGGTATCATCATGAAAGGTCCAAAAGTGGTAATTCCAAAATCTTTGCAACAACAGAATATTAAAATCTTGCATTGAGGTCATACAAGAACTGATTCTACCAAAAGAAGGGTGAGAGGACTAGTATTTTGGCCTTCCATGCCAAAATATATTGAGAAAGAAACCTCAGCTTGTTCAATTTGTAATAGTACTAAACCGCACCAACAAAAAGAACCACTTCAGCTGAACCAGATTCCTGAACTACCTTGGTCGACAATATCCTCAGATATTTTCAACTGGAATGGTCAGCATTATTTGGTATTAGCAGACTATTATTCAGTTTGGTTCGAGATTGACTTACTTCCTAACCTAACATCCAGTATTGTTGTTATGAAATTTAATAGACATTTTTCTGTCCATGGTAGTCCTCACAGAGTCATTTCTGACAATGGTGCACAGTTTACAAGTCAGCAGTTCAAAAGATTTGCTGAGACATGGGACTTTGTGGATACTCAAGACTACTAGTAATATGAACAATCTAATGGCTTGGCTGAACATGCGGTTCAAAGTGAGAAACAGTTGTTGACGAAATCCAAAAGAGACAAAACTTGATATCCTTCTCAATTTGCTTAACTTCAGAAACATTCCTCGAGACAATTTACTTGGTTCACTTGCTCAGAGATTGATGTCGAGACAAACCAGAACTACACTAACAATCAGTAAGAATTTGTCAGTTCCAAGTGCTAAAAACATAAAAGCAGTAAAAGCTCAACTCATGAAAAAGTATTTGTCACAGAAATTCCATTATGACAAAACCAGCAAACCTCTCAAACCATTAAAAGGAGAGAGAGTGAGGAAGCAGAGAGCAAAAGGTTTTGATTGAGTAGGACTTGTGAAACATTTATATGTGGAACTGAGATTGTACATCGAGCCACAAGGAATAGAATTTAAGTGGAACTGGAAACATTTATAGCTGGTGTCTGGGCCAGTGATACAGCATCTTGTCTATAACTGAGACTCTAATTCTCAGGGTATGCTATTGAATGTTCCTGTTCCAGAGAACAATTAATCTTCTGTTCTTGTTCCTGAAAGTGTCCCTGAAGTTCCTATTGAAAAGCATTCCCAGTAACTGTCCCTTTTGCTAAACCTAGTACTGATTATTATATAATGAGGTCAGGTTGTATCTTAAGACCTAATCCTAGATACACGGCAACCTGGACATGATTGTTATTGTTTGTGTTTATATACTTTTTATGTGTATCTGATTGTCATTTTTCATTTGCATGACAAACTTATCAACGAGGGAAGATGTAGATTATATTGTGTTTGTTGTACCTTTAAAACCACTGTAGTTCATGGGCACATGCAAACAGAGTGCCATTTTGTGTAAACAGCCAGAGTGAAAGATGTATGTGTATAGCAGTCAGTCAGTTAGCTAGTTTGTTTAAGTTTTATGTTCCAGTCATCCATCCTGATGTGTTTGTGTGTAATAAACATCTTAAATAAGCACCCAAGCCTCATCTTCTTATTTGAATACACAAGACAAGCAATAGGGAAGACATGCAGACTCTGCACAGAAGGCACCCCAGCTGAGAATCAAACCAGAGACCCTCTTGCTGTGAGTTGACAACACTAACCACTGTGACACCCAGCTATAACTAGTAATCTGCTGGACGCATGTGGTCCACATGGAATGAATGATCACCTCTCCATTAAACCTGCACTTAAACTTTTATCCAACAACCCAAAATTTATTAATTAACACCTAAAAAATAATATTGAAATTGATTTAATGGGTACGTCAAGGTATATTTTTAGAATCAAAAATATACAAAAAATATATAAAAAATACAAAGATTGTTGTTTTTGGAATAACATGAACTACTTGTCTTGTTATGTATTAACATCATACAACTTTGTCCTTTGTACAATATTATTTAAACTAGTTATTGGTTTATACAATACAAACACATTTAGTTATTAGTAAGACGCACATTATTGGTTTGTGGATACTATAGGATGACATCTGGTGTATGTCTTCTATATACATACATGTGTTTTTTATATAACTTCATATAATCTAGTTATTAATACATACATATTCTTCAATATTTTTATTTTTATTTTGTTGTTAGGGTCATCACTGCAATATTATTATAACTAGATTGGTTATATATGTACTTATTTATGTATTATGTACATTTTTATTCATGAATTTACATATAGATATTTTTTAACAATGCTTTATTTTATATTTAGTAGGCACAACAATATTCATTGCATTTATCCATTCAATATACATAGTGAAATGTATTATTTTACATATATTTATGTTTGTATTACTTGAGTGCATAGTTAAATACTATCATGTTTCATCAATTAACTCATTTATTTACTAATTAGATTTGTATTTAAGGGCAGTTTAACTTTGGAAATGGTGGATTCTGATGAAGTCTTATAGATGAAAGCGCGCTCAATCCTACTGTGCTGTTTGTTGTTCCAATAAATTTGCTTTTATAACTCGAGGAATATATTTTTGTGTGTTACGATACATACAGAGGAGGAGACCCTTTATGGTATATGCTAGCGGAGGTGTATATGCTGTCGATAATTGATAAACTACACTTATGTAAAAGTAATGTGTTACTTTAGTTAGTAACTAGTAACAGCAATATATTGCTTTTTTAGAAAAGTAATAGGTTGTTGTGTCTTTCGGCTTTTCCTGGTTAGGGGTCGCCACAGCGGAACTCCGGTTCGCTAATGATTGGCAGTAGATTTTTACGTGCCGAGTTGCCAGCTCTGACGCACAACCTTCAATGAAGGTACACCCATTCACGCATGTCTCCATACAGAAGACGTTCTAGCTGAGAATCGAATAGGTCAACGTCTTACTGTGAGGCGACAATGCTATCGCAGCACCACCAGTAATAGTAATATATTGCTTTCACTGAAAAATAACTAGTAATAGTAACTTATTACTTTTATGAGCAACTAGCACAACACTGGTCATGGACACAGGGACAAAAATTAGGTTTCTTTGAAGAGAAGCTTGGCTCGCTTTGTGTAAATCACTGTAGTGCTTTGCAGTCTGGAAGGATCTTGGAGTATAGCCAGTCCGCCTTCACAGTGGGAGTAGCCCATCTGGGAGGATCTCAGAGTACTGACACTCCATGTTGAAAAGAGTTAGTTGAGATAGTCTGGGTATCTTTTAAGGTTGCCTCGACAGATCTCTCATGGAAGGTGTGTTTGATTTACTTCAGTAGGAAGAAGCCATTGGGTAGACCCTTAGACACAGAGGGATCATGTTCTAAATTTGCCTGTGAAGAACTAGAAGTTTCTACAGGATGAGTTAGAAGCCTTTACTGGAGATTAGGTAGTGTTGCTTACCATGTTTAGCTTCTTGCTATTATAACACTTACCAGGGCAAATGCCTTAAAAAATGAATTACTAGATGGAATTTGCTGTTTAATCCATTTTATTTTAAAATATAGGTTTACAACATTCTTTAAATTGTTGAGATTCACAATAATAAAGATGAAATAATCAGCTTATTTGTCTTTTAACCTTTCATTTCATTTTGCTTTTTATAGCTACTTGACATATAGAAACATCTATATATGGTCCAGTAAAATCATCATCTATTACTTTTGCACCTTCACTTTGTAAAATGTCAAAAAATAACTTATTTTTTGTGTCTTTTTCCATGTGTTACTTAATAATATTCTTATGAATCAGTTCCCAGACTTAATATTTCCATTCTTCTATTCATCTTCATGTTTCTGTTCCTTTCTTTAAACCCCATATTTTGTTCTTTTCTGTCAAGTCTTTCATTCTGTTCATTTAAATCAGTTTGGCCAGAAATGTTCCTCTGATTAAATCTAGTACACTTTTTATTTTGTCCAAGGCAGGCTCTTCTTTCCTCCAAAAATAACAAAAGTTCGATTGTTCATTATATGTGATCTTACATATTTCTGGTAACATTTGGTAAGTTCAATAACCTTCCTTTGCCTGTTTGAAGATAGACGTCTTCCCATCCTCAACGCAGGCCATAAACATAACTCATCTCTGTTTTTGCTAAATTTTGGGTAATTCACAAAATGTCTGTAAAGCATTCATATTGCCTTGTATCATCATATAATTTCTTAGCAGTAAATTTATTTTCATTGTTCTTTTCAGGAAGCAGTGTGCAAAAGCAGTTGCAGTTGCCATGGTACATTCTTAGGGAGGACACATTGTAGAGCTTGAATATGGAGGTAATGTTCCCAGTGAAGTCTTTTTGAGACCACACCTCAAGTATTTCATGCAGATTTGAAGTCTATACAAAAGAGAAAATGTTAGATTACCAAGTAACTCTTAAGTTCATTATGAGGCTGAAAAATTAGGAAAAGGGATAAACAACATATTTTCCCTGGAACCCAGGAAACATGAGGGCATGATGCTTTGCCAGAGATGGCGTGCACCTGTTGCCCTTGGGATTACAAATAGTGGCTAAGGTACTTGCCACCGCTATAGTGCCTTTTTTATGCAAGGTTAAAATGACAAATTCACCACCTTAACAGGTACAAGCAAGCAAAATCTGAGGGTAATGCTACTCAATGCTAGAAGTCTAAACCTCAAAATGCATTCACTCGAGGCACTCCTTAAAATGGAGAACATCGACATCTGTGCAGTGACACAGACCTGGTTCCAGAGAGCACCCCTGCATTACCAGGCTATAATTCATACCACACCTTTTGGCCACCTAACCTGGACTGAAACACTAAAGGTGGAGGCATGTCCATATTCATTAAGGATATCCACACCTCCAGGCTAGTTGCTTAGCATAATGGATCCGAGATTATCCATGTGCAACTAACTCTGGGCAAAACCACAATCCAAATTGTAACTTGCTACAGATCCCCCACCATGCTCCAGGATTCCCACTCCTCATTTCTTGATACACTGGACAATATTAGGGTACAACCCAACACCCTAATAATGAGTGATTTTTAACTACTCCACTATTAACTGGGAAAACTACTCATGTACCAACTTTTTTGCTCAACGTTTTCTGGAATTCATAAATTCCAATGCCTTGGATCAACTTATCCACACCTCTACCAGGGGCAGCAATATCCTAAACCTGGTCGCTACCAACATGGGCGACCAGTGTTCCACACCAGAGGTCAATTGCTCATTGGTCAGATCTGACCACAAGCTAATCACCCTAGGCTTTCACATCCCATCCCCACCCCCCCTTTAGGGAAACCACCATAATCAAATTCTCCAACGCCAACTTCACGCTTCTTAAGACAGAAGTGGCAAACTTCATGACACCCATGCAGATGGACAATAGAGGTATGACTGCTGAATCCTACACAAATGCACTTTATAAGCACTTACACAAGTACATGGATCATGCTATCCCTAACAGAACCAAGATGCTATCCTCCAAAAAAAGGAAGCCAATCTGGTGGTCCCCCTGTCATAAGCAAACTCTACAACAGAACAAAGAAACTATTGCAAAAAAAAGTAAAATCCCATGATTGGAGGAACTCCTTGGCCAGCCTCAGTAAAAAGCTGAGGTCCCTCATAAAATCCTCCAAAGCTAGTTGCAAAAACAAAATTGTCACTGATTCTAAAGACAACCACAAAGCATTCTATAGCTATGTCTAGAATCTCAATGGCAACACTCAGATCTGCTCTGTCTTACAGCACAATGGCACTAAATATACAGAACCAATGATATTGCCAACATCCTGGCAGATAGGTTCAGTGCTAACTTTACCCCCCCTTCGCACCCCCTGGAGGGCCCATCCCTATACAAGAAGAATGCAAAGTTCCTGTAATCACGGCTGAACAGGTAAAAACCACACTCTCCAAAGCCAAGAACACAGCATCCAAGGGATCTGACAACATCCCAGGCTGCGTTCTACACGAACTGCAGAATGAACTGGCACCCCACCTAATCACCATGTTGAATCATCACCTCACCTCAGACTTTGTGCCCACTGAATGGTGCACAGTGACTGTTATCCCACTCCACAAAGGTGGAGCAACCATGGACCCTAGGAACTACCACCCCATTAGCTTAACGAGCCTGGTCTGCAAGGCCATGGAGCATATCATCATGGATCTTATACACAAAGACACTGGTAATCTCCAAACTCTGGACCCCACCCAGTTCAGGTTGGTAAAAGGCAGATAATGTCTCCTAAACCTGATAGACTTCTTTGAAGTAGTCACCAAAGCCGAGAGTAAGGTGGTTCACACAGCCTATCTAGATCTCGCCAAGGCTTTTGACACCATCCTCCACTCTGGAATTATAGATAAACTCACTAAACTAGGTATAAATCCCTATGTCACAAGATGGGTTGCCAACTGACTCACTGACAGAACCCACACTGTGAAAGTAGCAGACTGCAAAATCCGACTTCAGACCAGTGGCAAGTGGAGTATTACAGGGTTCAGTCCTGGGTCCTCTCCTGTTTGGTATCTACTTTTCTGAAGTACAGGCTAACACAGAGGGTCTTTGGCTAATGAAATTTGCAGATGACTGCAAACTAGGAGCCATAATCAAAATTTCTAATGATGTGGACATCCTACAAAAGGGCCTCACTGAGACAGATGCCTGGTGTCAAAGCTATGGTCTCAAGCTCATTGCCAAAAAGTGCATTGTCATCCCCTTTGGTAAAAACTCTGTGCCCATATGCTACCACATGGGTGGTAGTCTACTTAACACCAAAAGTGTGATAAGAGACCTTGGGACACAGGTGTAAAGTAGTCTCTCCTTTGATAATCGCATTGCCGCAGTAGTCAGGAAATCCTTCTACATGGCTTGCCTCATCACAAAAGGTTTCTCATCCAGGAAAAAAGAGGTCATTGTTCCCCTCTACTCATCACTCATTAGACCCATTATAGAGTACAATGCCCCTTTTGGTGTGTGCCTCACAAGACATCTACAACAACTGGAAAGGCCGCAGAAATACCTCACAAAGAGGATTACTGGCCACAAACAGATGCCCTACGCAGATCATCTCAAAAAACTCCAACTTTACTCCGTTGCATATCACCTACACAGAGGTGATCTCTGCCTAACATACAAAGCTATGTCAAACCCAGAGCTGTTGGACATGCTCCAACTTAAAGAAATCCCAATCCCTCTGAGCTACATGCTCCAGGGACCTAAACCTTGTCACTACAATAAACATAACATGCTGGAGGGATAGATTCCTGTCCCAGAGACTTCCCACACTCTGGAACAAACTACCTATCTATATCAAACAAAGCTTCTCATTAGCACTCTTCAAGAAAAATCTTGATGATTGGAAGGGAAATAGGAAATTCACCCCAGGGATCACCTCTGTGGCTCTGCTTGACAGGGGCACAGGAAAATAATTTTCTTGGGTGGCGAAATCCAGGGTACCTTTTTGGCTAGGCTTATATAGGCCCTAGGGCCAGTAGCCTAGTTACCTACCTATGAACCTATGATGTTGACTCACGTGACAATGTTGGGTAGATGTGAAAGGATAAATCTGAGCAGTAAGGATAGCATTTTGAGGAGAGGTTACTGATAAAAGATGAAAGACACCAAGATGGTGGTGGATGAATGGAATGGAGTATCAAAAAAGGTGGTGGACAAAGAAATTGCAAATGTACTGTACTACTGATGGAAAAGGAGCAAAGAGGAAAGGGTGAAGAAATAGCTGTAAAAGATTTCAGAATAGTTATTCAGCAGAATATCACAGACAAAGGAAAAGAGGGTATACTATTGACTGTGAAAGAGACTCCAATAATGATAAGGAAAGAGAAGAAAGACAACAATGGAAGTTTTGTGGTAAAATAGGGTTATTGGCAGGAATGAAGGATTATATTGGTTTGTATTTATTTTCTACCTAAAACCATTATTAAGGAACTTAAGAGATTTATTGTAGAGGTAATTAGCTTTCAGCAATAAATATTATTCATGGGTGGGGAATTAAACATGATATGCAATAGTGAAGATGTAACCTGGGGTGGGGGATGCTAAAAGGGGAAAATATAACAAAGAAGGGAAGATTTCTGAAGCAATGTATGAAAATATTTGAAATGGTAGATGTGAAATTGCTAACATGAACCCAGACAGAATTTACATCTCATTCCCCAAGATACATTTGTTAGGCTGGACATTATTTCTATTTCAGTAGAGCATAGATATTTAATTGAATGCTTTGAAACACATCCATTAACATATTCGGACCATACAGCATTAAAGACTAAGATAAAGATACAGAGTAATTGGGTGAAAATGAGAAACAGGTGCTTTCCTACTCACCTGTAAAAAAGAGAGGAATTTAAGGACTGGGTAGTGGAAACAAGTTGTTAGGGAAGATACACATCTCTTCACAAAGGAGAGCTGAGGAGTGTAGAAAACAAAAATGGAATTTAAAAATATGGTAAAAAACAAAAAGCGAGAGAGAGAGTTGGCAAAGAAGTTAAAGAACTTATTTAAAAGGATTATCAAAAGAAATGATTGCAGATTAAGGGGGATCTCACAGAACAAGTGGAGAAGCAATTTAGTGCTGAAGTTAAAACAAGGGAAAAGTTGGATAATATGCATGGGTTTAGAAATGCTGATGTTAAGCAAGTATGCCTTAATAAGAACCCCAGAGCATGAAAGCTATGCAGTGATTCACACAACAGAAAGGTCCCACAATTAGGGAGTCTATGGCTAGAAGAATCACCGGACACTCTACTGAGATATTAAAGATATTTTGCAAATTCTGTTAAAATCTGTTTGAGCAGAAGAATGGGAAAACCAAAAAATACCACAAATGGAAATATTTATGGAAAACTTGTAACTATATCAAGCCTCGAGGAAGATGATGCTCAAGAATTATTTGCTAAGATGGCAGTGGAAGAGATAAAGACAGTGATGCATAATCAATCAACAAGGAAGTCTCCAGAAACAAATGGTATTCCTGTGAAAGTTTGGAAGTTAGGAGGGAGGAAACTGAAAGGTTTGGAAGATTTTATTTAACAATATTTTAAAAAGAGGGGCAGTGCCAGCATCTTGGAAGAAAGCTGTGGTGGCTGTATTACCCAAAAAAAGCAAAGGCTCTTTAAATCAAACTTCATATGGACCACATTAGGTTCATAGGTTCATAAGTAAGTACTAGGCTATCTGCACGAGGGCATCTATAAGCCTGGCCAGAATGTGTTGGTTTTTGCCACCCCCCTAGATTAGTTTCCTGTGCACTGGTCCAGCAGAGCCATTAGTTCCTTGTGCCTCTGTCCAGCAGAGCCGCTGCAGTGATCCCCGAGGTAAATTTTCTGTTTCCCATCCACTCGCCAAGGTTTCTCTTGAAGAGTGTTAGTGAGGGGCTCTGCCTAATGTAGATTGGAAGCATGTTCCAAAGCATGGGGAGTCTCTGGGACAGGAATCTATCCCTCCAGCATGTCCTATTTATCATTGTGGTGAGGTTTAGATCCCTAGAGCATGTGGCTCTTGGGGATTTGTTTTTTTTTTTAGGTGGAGCATGTCCATCAATTCTGGGTTGGACATGGCCTTGTATGTTAGGCACAGATCACCTCTGAGTAAGCGGTATGCAACCAAGTACAGCAGGAGTTTCTTCAGTCGGGCTGCATAGGGCACATGTTTGAGGCCAGTAATCCTCTTGGTGAGGTACTTCTGTAGTCTTCCCAGTTGTTGCAGGTGTCTTGTAAGGTACATCCCAAATGGGGTGTTGTACTCTATGATGGGTCTGATGATTGATGAGTAGAGGGGCACAATAACCTCTTTTGTTCTAGATGTGAACCCTTTTGTGATTAGGTGGGCCACATAGAAGGATTTTCTAACCACCTTGGCAATATGATTATCAAAGGAGAGATTACTATCTACTTGAGTCCCCAGATCCCTTATTACATTTTCTGCATTTAGGGGACTACCACATATGTGGTAGTTTGTGGGTACTTTGTTTTTTCCAGAGGGGATGACTATGCACTTTTTGGCATTTAGCTTGAGGCCATGATTTTGACACCAGGTATCCATCTCAGTGAGACCCTTCTGGAGGATGTCTGTATCAGCTGGAGAGTCAATTATGGCCCCTAGTTTGCAGTCGTCTGCGAACTTGGTCAGCCATAGTCCTCCTGTGCTTGCCTGTACCTCTTTGAAGTATATACCGAACAGGAGGGGTCCCAGGACTGAGCCATGGGGGACGCCACTTGTAACTGGTTTAGAGTCAGACCTAGAGCCTGCAACTCTCACCATGTGGGTTCTATCCATGAGCCAATTGGCAACCCATCTCGTGACATAGGGGTTTATGTTCAGGCTGGTGAGCTTGTCTATAATACCAGAATGGGGAATGGTGTCAAAAGCCTTTGCGAGGTCTAGGTAGGCTGTGTGGACCTCCTTTCCCTCATCTAAAGCCTTGGTAACTGTCTCAAAGAAGTCCACCAGGTTTAGGAGGCATGATCTGCCCATAACAAAGCCAAACTGGGTAGGGTCCAATGTTTGAAGGTTCCCAATGTCTCTGTTAATGAATTCCATGATGATGCACTCCATAGCCTTGCAGACCAGACTAGTCAGGCTTATAGGGCAATAGTTCCTGGGGTCCATTGTGGCTCCGCCTTTATGGAGTGGGATAACTGTTGCTGTGCGCCACTCTATATTTATGTAACCTGTAAAGAGGCTGAGTTTGAACAGTGTGTTTAGGTGAGGGGTTAGTTCATTTTGGAGCTCATGTAAGACACAGCCTGGGACACCATCTGGTCCCATTGAAGCTGTATTTTTGGCTTTGGATATGGCTGCTTTAACCTGTGTATCAGTGATTGTCAGGGCACTGCATTCTTCTAGTATGGTTATGGGCCCTTTAGGTGTTGAGAGGGGGGGGGGGTGAAGTTTGCACTAAACCTGCCTGCCAGAATGTTGGCAATATCAGTAGGTTCAGTGTATTTTGTGCCATTCTGCACTAACTTAGAGCAGATCTGAGAGTTTCCAGTTAGGTTCTTGATATAGCTAAAGAAAGCGTTGTGGTTATCTTTGGAGTCCTTGGCAATTTTTCTTTCGAAGATGGCTTGGATGATATTATGAGGGATCATAGTTTCTTGCTGATACTAATCAGGGATGACTTTCCTTCTTGGAATTTTACTCTTTTCTGTACTAGTTTCCTCCTTCTATTGTATAGCTTGTTTATGGCAGGGATCCACCAGACTGGTTTCCTTTTCTTGGAGGAGTGAGTCTTGGTTTTGCTTGGGATAGCATGATCCATGCATTCTTGCAGGTGCTCATAGAGTGCCTTTGATAAGGGATTCAGCAGCTTGTACAGCATTGTCCTTTAGCATGAGGGCTGTGAACCTTTCCACTTTGGTCTCAAGTAACTTGAAGTTTGCTTTTGAAAAGTTTTTCACAGTGGTTTCCTTGATTGGGAGTGAGGGCGGAATGTGGATATCCAGAGTGATTAGTCTATAGTATGATCTAAACAGCGAGGGTTTGACCTCTGGTGTAGAACACCGGTTGCCAGTGTTGGTGATGACCAGGTCCAATATGTTGTCACCTCTGGTGGGGGTGTTGACCAGTTGATCCAGGGTGTTCAAGTTTATAAATTCTAGGAAGCGTTGGGCAAGGGAGTTAGTACTTCAGTAGCTCTCTCCAAAGGCAGATGTCCTGTCTGGTGGACCCCAGCCATAAACAAACTATACAATAGAATGAGGAAGCTACTACATGATAGTGCAAAATCCCAAAAAGGGCAGGCATCTCTGATCAGTATTAGCAAAAAACTAAGGGCATTCATAAAATCGTCTAAGGCCAGCTTCGAGAGAAAAATTGCACAGGACACTAAGGATAATCACAAGGCTTTCTTTAGTTATGTTAGGAACCTGGGTGGGAATTCCCAGATATGCTCAGAATTAGTCCAAAATTACAAAAAATACACCGAACCCACAGACATTGCCAACATCCTAGCTGACAGGTTCAGCGCAAACTTCTCCCCCCCCCCACCAAAAGGGCAAATATCTATCCCAGTAGAGTGCTGCCCCCCTGACATCTCGGATGCTCAGGTAAGAGCCGCCCTCTCCAAAGCAAAAAACACAGCATCAATGGGACCAGACAGTGTCCCGGGCTGCGTCCTACATGAACTCCAAGAAGAGCTAAACCCAAACATAAAACTACTGTTCAATCTCAGCCTTACCACAGGATATGTACCCAAAGAGTGGCATACAGCAGCAGTGGTCCCTCTCCACAAAGGTGGTGCCTCAACGGACCCTGGAAACTATCGCCCCATAAGCCTGACTAGCTTGGTCTGCAAAGCTATGGAAAGGATCATCATGGTCCTCATAAATAAAGATATTGGGGACATACAGACACTGGATCCTACTCAGTTTGGCTTTGTTAAGGGCAGATCCTGCCTCTTAAACCTGGTCAACTTCTTTGAAACAGTCACCAAGGCCATTGACGAAGGGAAGGTGGTCCACACAGCCTACCAGGACCTCACAAAAGCCTTCGATACAATACCCCACTCGGGCATTATAGATAAGCTCACCAGCTTAAATATAAACCCCTATGTCACTAGATGGGTTGCAAACTGGCTCAAGGACAGAACCCACATGGTTAGAATTGCTGGAGCCATGTCAGACTCCAAACCAGTTACAAGTGGCATCCCACAAGGCTCAGTCCTGGGACCTCTGTTCGGTATATATTTCTCGGAGGTACAGGCCAACACAGAAGGACTGTGGCTGACCAAGTTCGCAGATGACTGCAAACTGGGCACTATAATCGACTCTCCAGCCGACACAAGCATCCTCCAAAAGGGCCTCATAGAAACAGACAACTGGTGCCAGAGCCATGGCCTCAAGCTAAACACCAAAAAGTCTATAGTCATTCCCTTTGGCAAAAACAAAGTGCCCACAAATTACCACATAGGTGGTAATCCATTAAGTACAGAAGAAGTAATTAGGGACCTGGGGACCCAAGTTGATAGCAATCTCTCATTTGACAACCACGTGGCCAAAGTGGTTAGAAAAACATTTTATATAGCCCACCTAATCATGAAGGGATTCACATCAAGATTAGGGGAGGTCATCCTGACTATTTACTCATCCCTCATCAGGCCCATAATCGAGTACAATGCCCCTTTTGGGATGTACCTTACCAAGCACCTGCATCAACTGAAAAGATCCCAAAAGTACCTCACCAAGAGGATCAAAGGGCTCAAAGAGATGCCATAAGCTGCCCGGTTAAAGAAACTCCAGCTCTACAGAGTGGCATACCGCCTGCTCAGAGGCGGGCTGTGCCTGACATATAAAGCCATGTCCAACCTGAATTAAGGGACATACTGCACCTCAAAAAATCCAAATCCCATCGATCTACACACTCGAGAGACTTGAATCTCAGCACTGAAATAAATAGGACATGCTGGAGGGACAGATTCATAACCCAGAGGCTCCCTTCACTCTGGAATAAAATCCCAGTCCAGGTTAGGCAGAGTCCCTCATTGACTCTCTTCAAGAGGAATCTTGATGAGTGGATGGGAGATCGTAGGTTTACCCCGGGTATCACTACTGTGTCACTGTTAGACAGAGGCACAGTATACTAACCTCGAAAAAGGGCATAGCAAAATTAATTTAAAATGGGTGGCGAAAGCCAAACATACTCTGGCTAGGCTTATAAATGCCCTAGGGCAGATAGCCTAGTATGAACCTATAAACCTATAAAACCCAGTTAATGTTTGGGTAATTGAAATCACCCAATATTAGAGCATTTGGTAGGACCTTCATATTTTCCAGTGTCTCCAGAAATGCGGAATGGGGGTCCTGGGTCATGGTGGGTGATCGGTAGCAAGCTACAATTTGAATTGCAGTTTTGCCCATTGTTAGTTGCACATGGATGATCTCTGAGGCATTGTGCTTTGCCACTAACCTGGAGGTGTGGGTATCCTTGATGAATATGGATACACCCCCACCTTTTGTGTTTCGGTCTGGGTTCTGTGGCCGAAAAGTATGGTATGAGTTATAGCCTGATAGTGCTGGGGTGCTCTCTGGAGCCTTAAACCAGGTATCTGTTACTGCACAGATATCAATGTTTTCCATACTGAGGAGTGCCTCAAGCGCATGCATTTTGAGGTTTAGACTTCTGGAATTGAGTAGCATTGCCCTCAGTTTTTGGTTACTTGTGGTATTTACGGTGGTGGGTTCGTCTTTTGCGCCTTGTCTAAAAAAGGCACTATGGGGGTGGCAAAAGCCTTGGCCAGTATTTGAAAGCCTAAGGGTGACAGGTGCAAGCCATCTCTTGCAAAGCAACGTGGCTTATCGAGCATGTCATCCCAGGTGGACAGATACTGGATCCCCCTTTGAATGACATCAGAAACTTAGCCAATTGTTGAAGTTGATCATTTTTTCTTTATACTGCGGTGGTGGTGATGTGGTAGCGTTGTCGCCTCACAGTAAGACGTTGTCATGTTCGAGTCTCAGCTAAAGCATCTTCTGTGTGGAGATGTGTGAATGGGCATAACTTCATTGAAGGTTGTGTGTCAGAGCTGGCAACTTTGTACGTAAAAATATACTGCCAATCATTAGCGGACCTGAGTTCCACTGTGGCGACCCCTAACCGGGAAAAGCCGAAAGATACAACAACAACAACTGTGGCATCATTCTTGGTGAGGGCAGGATGCTACTCAGGGTCAGGGTCATACTGGCCTGGGCTACATGATCACAGAGCTCTTCCATGTCTTTTTTCATGTAGTCTAGGGAGGTACGTCTCAGGTCATTCACACCAACATAGACAATGATAGAGTCGTATTTGTACTTGTTCTGGAGTGACCTAAGTGCTTGTGTTATGTGGCGGATCCTGGCGCCCGACAGGCAGCTAACTGTAACCTTCTCTTTGTCCAGCCTAGTTAGTGGGACATCAGTGTGCCTGACTATAGAGTCGCCTATTACTAGTGTGTTGGGTATGTTATTTTGCCTTAAGGGCTGTGTTTGCGTGGCACACTGATTATGTGAAGTATGTGTTTCATGGTTTGTGATGGGGTGTGAGGGTTGCTTGGGTGTCTGCTTTGGAGGTCTCTGTTGCTTTTGCAGAATTTTATTTAGAGCCTCAGAGTATGTTTTCGTGTATTTATGTGTGTTATTTGCTGGTGTTGGTTTAGTAGGTCTGTGAGAGACTGTGATTCAGTGATTCAAATGGGTCGTGATTATAAAGCATTTATGTCTATACTAGCTAAGAGAACAGTTAGTGTTGCCAATACTGATAGATATGGATCAATGTAGTTTTATGGAGGGGAGGAAATGTTTTGTGATGTCAACAGAATAATGATGATCCAGAGGGAAGCAGAGAAAAAAACATGATTGTTGTTAGTGGGTCTTTATAAAGAGAAGGCATTCAATAGAGGTAGCTGAGATTATATAAATAGGGCAATTGCAGCATTTACATTTCCTGATTGAATAGTGGGGTTAATTAGTAGGATATATGAAGGGTCAGAAGTAAGAATCAAGATAGAAAGGTTCCTTTCTAACAAGCTGTGCTTGAACAGGGGACCCAGGCAGAGGTGTCCTCTTTCTTATTTGCCTTATACTTAGAGCTATTTGGAAATAAAATAAATAACTCACAAATTCAGTGGTATTACTGATATGGTAGTTAAGAAAAATTAACCTTATTTGCAGATGATATTTTGTACTTGATAAATCCTGAAAAGGATATTTTAGTGTTGTGGAATATTTTGAGACAGTTTCAAGTTTTTTTATACTATAAAAATTAATGCAGATAAAACAAAGGCTATAGCAGTAAACTATATCCCCATACATAAAGTGGCTCATGAATATCTATATTTATGGGACATAAGATAAAGTATTTAGTTATATGAATTAAAACAGTTATAACAGCTGCAAATATGTGGGAAGAGACTAAATGAAAGTACACAAATTGGGAAGTTGGAAGCTGTTAACTATGTAGATGGATAGTAAGGTACAAACAGTGTAACTGTTTCTAGTTACTTTAATATTATATGAAGGTCAAGTTTATTTTTATTCTTGTTACTTTAATATTATATAAGGGTCAAGCTTATTTTTAATCAACCAGAGGAGAAGCTTTGGACCATTGTTAATAGAGCTGAAGTAATTTATTTGGAAGGAAAAGAGGCAAGTAGTTAAGTTGGTATAGGTTTCTTCTCCTTTATTTGGGATACTTCAGAGCTACACAGTTAAGGACTATATGCATAACACAAGCAGAAGTTTACAACATTGAAGAGGATGATGATGAAATGAAATTGGGGGGAATCACAGAGAGATTAGGATTTTGGATGCAGGCCCTTAAGGAGACTTAATAAAAACATACAGAATATTATATTTATATAGCAGCAGAAAGTATTTTGAGAACTAAGCTAAAACAAGATTGGAAAACAGAGACTTTCCCAATAGGGATGACTGCAAGAAAGGACATGGGAAAAATGCAAGAGGGAGCTGAAATGTATTGTTGAAAATTATCAAAAGAAACAATGTTTTGGGAGTAAATAACTAGAGAGGGGAAGTCATAGAGTGGGATGAGGCCAAGCAGAAGTTGGGCATGTGAGTTGGAGACTGTCTTCTCTACCATGGGTTGATAATAGAATACAGGCGAAAAGAAAGCAGAGTGTTAAATTAAAGATGAGCTCTGTATGAGTTTTAGTTGTGCCTAGAACAGCAGCTATGGTTAAAAAAGTGATAATTAGTAGGGCATATAAAATAATGTATAATAACTATAAAGACAATCAGAATAGGTTGGAAAAGACTGGGACATAAGAATAAAAAGGCAGTATGCAAAGCAACAATGGGAGGATATTTATATGGCACCCAAGTATGTAACAAAATCTATAAGGTTTAGGATTTTGCACAGAAGTAGACATTTTTATACTCCCAAGTAAACTTCAGAAAATTTTCTACTGATAGACAATGATTGCTGGAGGTGTAATAAGAAAGAAAGAGTTACTTGAGACATTTTTTGGGGGGAGTGGTGGGTGGTGTGATGCAACAGGTTGGATAGGTTTTAAACATTCCTTACAAGGTACTTTGTCAGAAATATTGAGGGAAAAGCAGATGTAGTAAAGCCCTTCTAAGTTTAATGCTTTGGCTTCCAAAAATGCAATTGCTAGAAAATGGAAATCAAAATCTAAACCAAATGTAACAGAAATACTGACTATTGTAAAGGCGATAAAAGAACTAGAAGGAAGTAGGATCTTTAGAAAAGGGAATGAACAAGCTGCATAGAAATAAATGGAATCAGGGAATGATACATGCAGAATAATGTTCAGGAGGAAGAATAAAATTCAGAGAAGTCAGGACTTGAGCAATCTATTATAACATTAAATTGAGTAATAAATGATAAATTATGTATAACGCAGGAAAGAGAATCATTGTAATGGTTTGTTTTCACTTTTATAACTGTGTGTGTATGTACCCATGCCATTGTGTAATATGTGAAATTAATAAAGGTGTTTAAAAATAAAAAAGAAATAGCTGTATAGAGTGTTACTGGAAGAATTAAAAACTGGATTAGTGAATTTAAATGTCTTCTGTAAACAAGCACATGAACTGAAATTGTATATAAAAAGTGTCTCTGGTCTCATCCAGGGGCGGCTCGTGGTATTGGACTGCCGGACTGCAGCCCTCCCACTTAGAAAAGAAAGAAAAAAAATCTGTTAAACTAAAAAACAAAAAAAAAAAAAACACACGAGTCCAGACTGCAGTCCGGATAAAGAAACACGGGTACCCAGCAATCTTTGCTGCAAATGCACCCAGGAATCATTGCGGAAATGACTGCACAGAAGAGGAGGTCCGGACTGCATCGGCTGCAGGCAAATCCAATCAGGACTAAGAGGTGAGCTGCTCTCGTGGGATTACATCCAATCAGGACTAAGAGGTGAGCTGCTCTCGTGGGATGTTAATTGCGCGGGCTCAGTCAAGAGGTAGGTGTAGCAGGGTTTGGTCGCTGGCTGGTACAATGTCGCGGGTGGATTTTGGTCAGACACGATACATCATCAGGTAAGTGAATCTGGAGGGATTTGCTGTTTGTGGTCGGTCGCTGGAGATTTGCTGTTGGTCGCTGGAGATTTGCTGTTGGTCGCTGGAGATTTGCTGTTGGTCGCTGGAGATTTGCTGTCGGTCGCTGGAGATTTGCTGTCGGTCGCTAGAGGGATTTGTTGGTCTGTTGGTCGCTGGAGGGATTTGTTGGTCTGTTGGTCGCTGGAGGGATTTGCTGGTCTGTTGGTCGCTGGAGGGATTTTCTGGTCTGTTGGTCGCTGGAGGGATTTGCTGGTCTGTTGGTCGCTGGAGGGATTTGCTGGTCTGTTGGTCGCTGGAGGGATTTGCTGGTCTGTTGGTCGCCGGAGGGATTTGCTGGTCTCTTGGTCGCTGGAGGGATTTGCTGGTCTCTTGGTCGCTGGAGGGATTTGCTGGTCTGCTGGTCGCTGGAGGGATTTGCTGGTCTGTTGGTCGCTGGAGGGATTTGCTGGTCTGTTGGTCGCTGGAGGGATTTGCTGGTCTGTTGTGTGTGTGCTGGAGGGATTTGTTGTGTGTGGGCTGGAGGGACTTGCTGTGTGTGTGCTGGAGGGATTTGCTGTGTGTGTGCTGGAGGGATTTGCTGTGTGTGTGTGCTGGAGGGATTTGCTGTGTGTGTGTGCTGGAGGGATTTGCTGTGTGTGTGTGCTGGAGGATTGCTGTGTGTGTGTGCTGGAGGATTTGCTGTGTGTGTGCTGGAGGATTTGCTGTGTGTGTGTGCTGGAGGATTTGCTGTGTGTGTGTGCTGGAGGATTTGCTGTGTGTGTGAGTGCTGGGGGAGCGTTGCTGTGTGTGTGTGAGTGCTGGGGGAGCGTTGCTGTGTGTGTGTGAGTGCTGGGGGGAGCGTTGCTGTGTGTGTGTGTGCTGGGGGGAGTTGCTGTGTGTGTGTGTGCTGGAGGGATTTGCTCTGTGTGTGTGTGTGTGTGTGTGTGCTGGATGGATTTGCTGTGTGTGTGTGTGTGTGCTGGAGGGATTTGCTGTGTGTGTGTGTGCTGGAGGATTTGCTGTGTGTGTGTGTGCTGGAGGGATTTGCTCTGTGTGTGTGTGTGTGTGTGTGTGTGTGTGTGTGAGTGCTGGAGGGATTTGCTGTGTGTGTGTGTGCGCTGGAGGATTTGCTGTGTGTGTGTGTGTGCTGGAGGGATTTGCTGTGTGTGTGTGTGTGCTGGAGGGATTTTGTGTGTGTGTGTGTGTGTGTGTGTGCTGGAGGATGTGTGTGTGTGTGTGTGTGTGTGTGTGTGTGTGTGTGTGTGTTTGTGTGAGTGCTGGTTGAATATTTCTGTGTGTGTGTGTGTGTGTGTGTGTGTGTGTGTGTGTGTGTGTGTGTGTGTGTGTGTGCTGGAGGATTTGCTGTGTGTGTGTGTGTTGGAGGGATTTGCTGTGTGTGTGTGCTGGAGGATTTGCTGTGTGTGTGTGTGCTGGAGGATTTGCTGTGTGTGTGCTGGAGGGACTTGCTGTGTGTGTGCTAGAGGGATTTGCTGTGTGTGTGTGTGTGTGTGTGTGTGTGTGTGTGTGTGTGTGCTGGAGGGATTTGCTGTGTGTGTGCTGGAAGGATTTGCTGTGTGTGTGTGTGTGTGTGCTGGAGGGATTTGCTGTGTGTGTGTGCTGGAGGATTTGCTGTGTGTGTGTGCTGGAGGATTTGCTCTGTGTTTGTGTGTGCTGGAGAGATTTGCTCTGTGTGTGTGTGTTGGAGGGATCTGCTGTGTGTGTGTTGGAGGGATTGTGTGTGTGTGTGTGTGTGTGTGTGTGTGTGTGTGTGTGTGTGTGTGTGTGTGTGTCTGTGTGTGTGTGTCTGTGTGTCTGTGTGTGAAAATGCCCCCCAGTTGCAATATACTGGTGGTTAGGCGTATGGTGGTGTGATAGGGAATACCTCAGGCTTGAACCCTGTATCTTGTATGCAGGTGTTAAAGACCTGACTTCCCTACCCACCACCATTTGTAAAACAATTGCAGATTTTTGCCTCATATTTCATCTGATCTATTCCTCATAATATCTGTGTTTTTTAAATATTGCAATGCTCGAAATTTGATGGTGCAGTGGTAGCATTGTTGCCTCACAGTTGCAGATTCTTGGGTTTGATTCTTGGCTGGGGTGCCTTCTTTGTGGGGGGGGGGGGAATCTGTATCTTCTCCCTGTGTTTGTGTGGGTTTGCTTTTGTGTCCTCCCATGTTACAAAGACATGTCTGCATTATATCTTCCTGGGCCTCTGCTGAGAATTGTTTTTTTTTTTTTGTTCCAAGTCAGACTGTCCCGATTAACAAATTGTCAGGCATTTGAATTTCAGACTTCAGGTTTCTGAATGTTTACTTCCTTACATATTTGATGGTGCAGTGGCAGTATTGTTGCCTCACAGCTATAGGTTTTTCTGGTTTGATTCTTGGCTGGGGTGCCTTCTGTGTGGAGTCTGCATCTTATCCCTGTGTTTGTGTGGATTTGCTCTGGTGTCCTGCCATTTTACAAAGACGTGTCTACAGTATTTCTCCCTGGGCCTCTGCTGAAAATTGTTTTTGTTCCGTCAGAAGTAAAATTGACAGGCATTTGAATTTCAGACTTCATATTCTTCAGAAAATACATAGTAAAACAACTTTTTATTCTAGCAATAAATATATAGTAACACAACCTTTTATTATAGCAATTTTTTAAGTTTATAAGATGACTATTTGAAATTTGTCCTTATTTTTGGGACTGTGATACCCTGTTATTGGCTTGGTCCAGGTTTTTTGTGCTAAGGTTGACAGCTATGGCAAGAACTGAATTCACTGAATATGTTTGAGGGCTGTATTGCCTTATTACTGGGTTTGTCCAGGTGTTTTGTGTTAAGAGGTTGACAGCTATGGTGAGAACTGAATTCATTAAATGATAGCCATTTAAGTTTCAGTGTTCCTCTCTTTCACAAAGCAGCTGATTTGGCGTAGTGGTATGTTGCTCTTGACTGTTTTGCACAGGGACCTTGGCAGTAAAATGTACGGTGGTAACACAGCATTTTTCTTTCACAAAGCAGGTGATTTGGCATAGTGGTATGTTGTTCTGACTCTTTTGCACAGGAACCTTGGCAGTAAAATATATGGTGGTAACACAGCATTTTATTCTAGCAGCTTTCCAAGATTATACAAGCAATGTTTAATGTGTCCCTGGTTTTGCTTTTGACCCACCCCAATAAATTTGGCTTTTTCCAGACTTCTTGTGCTGCGAAGTTGAGATGCAGTTGAGTATTGTGTAGATTTTACAAGGAGCTGAGAGCTGCATGGGGAAGAGAAGTTTAGTGCTGATTATGCTAAGTCGGCTCACATTGCTAATAGCACAACAGGTTGTGTACTTGCTTTTGATGCAGTAGGTTGTTGGTTCTACTCCCATAAGGGGTGAATGCTGCCGTACTGAAAGTTAAGATACTAACTATAAGCCTGTTATGAGTTTGCTATCCATTTCCTATTGCAATATTCCTAGCTTATTTTTAATGTAATTTAGGCAATTTATTCCTCAGGGGCATCAGACACTTTATTTTTCGATGAAGCCATGAAATGTAAAGGTGATTGCTAGCAGCAACCTCTTCATTACAGATTTATTTAACGTGGAATTATTTAGATGACTTTTACTACTTCAGCGATTGTGCATATTTACTGATAATGGTGGACTGCAGAATTGTGCATATTTACTGATAATAGTGGACTGTAGAAGTTTGAGTAGACTTTTATGATGGAAATGTTCTGAATTGGGCAGTTTTGTTTCATTGTTTACTGGAAAAATGTTCAAAGCAGTAGGAAGGTGTATCAAAGAGCACATGTATGTTTCATATGCAAGGGGCCTATGATTTGAAAACAGCCCAGAATTAATTTTTATCTGCCACGGGTAGAATGTATTTTCTTTGAATGTGGGTTTTAATGTTGTTTCAATGAATGTGAGTTTCAAGGGCAGAGAAGTTTTAATGCCAAGTTTGTTTAGCAGATATCTTAGTGTTTGTGCTGTAAAATACAAAATAAAACCTTCAAATGAAGTCCAACTCATCATAGAAGTAAAGCAGTATGCACATTAGTGTTTATGGTAAATGGAGTGAAATGGCCAAGTAATGGTTCATTGGAATGGCTGCAGAGGCTCCATTCAACCATGATTTTGTCAGGGGGGAAGGGCAGCAAACTCAGACAGGCCCAGCTGAACTATACCTCCCAACTGTCCAGATTTTCAAAGAATGAATAGATTTTTGCTTCTTATTTTTGGTTTGTTCATAAAATTTGTAGTTTTCTGGCAAATCATTTAGGAATTAAGTCACTGAATGATACACTGAGTTTCAGACTTCATAACCTTCAGAAAAATGCATGTTAAAGTAAGAGCTGTTATATCACTTGTCTCAATTTATAAAAGAGCAATTTTTAGTACTGTTTATATGTTCCTTGTTCAGATTTACTGCATTAACAGATTGAGAGGTACATGCAAATAAATTGCTTTATAGAATTAGGCATAGCCAACCTCTCAACTGTCCCCGATTTTGGCTCAAAATGTTGCTCTTCCCCCTAATAATCCCTCCGCAAAATAGCAATTGTGGAAGAAAACATGGAGGGTTTACAATTAAGAAATAACTGTAATAATCAAAGTTATAGATTACTTGAAATGCATGTAGATTCTTTTATTTTGTCAGCTGCTCAAGTTAGCAGTACTAATATTAAAGTGTCCCTTCTTTGACAGGTTCCCAGCTGTATTGTGTGGCTATTTTATATTTTTGCATCACATTTTTGGTCCATTTTTCATAAAATTGTGTTTTTTGGCAAATTAGTGACAAATCACTAAAGACTGAAGTTAGAAAATGACAGACATTTGAGTTTCAGATTTTATACCCTTAAGAAAATTCATACTAATGCAAGACTTATTCTATTATCTTTCTAAGTTTATTAGAGCAATATTTCAGATTTGTTCTTATTTTTGGGCCTTTGCCCACTTCAGTGTATTGCTTTGTCCAGATTTCTTGCTCTGAGGTTGAGAGGTATGACAAATGTGTCAGGGCCATCAGTCAGCCAGAGACATTTCAAATTGTGACATACTTGTTGCACCCCACTCCCCCATGTAGTGACTCAGGATGTGTCCAAGCAAGGCAAGGAGTAGTTATGCAGTGTAAATGTGCAGTGTCCCCCCCCCATCCAAGGTAGACACAAGTACTACAGTGGCTTTTCATCTGTCCTTGATTTTGCAGAACGGTCTGGTTTCTGTCATATTTTTGTACTGTTTTTATGCTTATTACTCAGATTTATGCTTATTACTCAAAGTGTCTGTTGCTCTGTGTTTAAGTAGCAATGCTTTAATGACCATAAGGTAAGCTTGTCTGAGATCGTAAGATGCAAGTAAGCTTTAATAAGCATACTGTTAAAGAATTGCCAACATTGAAAGCCTTTCTGTTGCTGCCATGCAGAAAATACTTGACTAGATAATGTATAAGCCTTGGTATTAAAGGACAGGATTCCATTATTTTAAAAAACTCATTACACTTGTTGGAGACTTCCAGTCATCTCTACAGACTTTACCCGTAAACTAAACAGAATGCCAATCATGTGTGGTCCATAACCTGTACAGTAATCCTTTAAGCAATGTATCTTGTGCTTGTTTCTTGTTTGCTTTTCATTTTTTACTTTGATCATGTTTTCCCCATGAAACAAGTAGATAGAGGTCAGGCAGCAGGTCTTTTTTGGATAAGAAACATTTTTACAAGTGGGGACATCACAGATTTCTACTTTCAGCATGTTACTTGGTACTTTAATAAAGCTGAATATAAATTATAATTAGAACTGCAGTGCAAGGAGAAGTGGTTTGAGTTGAGTGCTTCTGGTTTTTCTTATACTTGATTTTGACTGGCATTCCAGTAATGTATTTAAAAAGTAATTTATTTTTTCATGCCTCACAACCTTTTGTTTCCATCTAGATAATAAGTAAGCTGCCATGCAGCCAATGCATTGAAATATTTTTATTCTTCTACACTTATTTTTGTCTTGATTGGACTCTCATAATGATGGTTTGCCACCCAGGGCAGCATATTTAATTAAAGTTAGTTTTTGTGGTTTTGAGCATAGCTCCTCCCCTTTCTAGTTGGCCACACCCCTTCCCCTTGACCCCACCCATTCAGCTGTCTCCTGCAGCCCCCCATTGATTTGAAGTCACCAGCCGCCACTGGTCTCATCCCTTTTTTTGTACAGACTTCTCAATAAACTTGTTTTGTGAACTCTGGTTTTCAGAACTGATGCCATATGATTTTTCAGATTTTAAATGAATAAATGCTCCTCTCACATTTTCTGTTGTAAACTCAAATGACTGTATAATATTCATGCAGTAAAAGTACCTGTCTGACAGTGACACCCCATTGCCGGTGTAGAAAAATATTGCTAAAGGTTTGGGTTTGTCTTCCTCCTCACTCTGCCTTGCTCAGTCTCTGCAACTCCTCCAATTTTGAAGTGAAAAAACACTTCCTGTTTCTGTGCATGTGTGATCCATGTACTTCCTGCTGATGCATTGTTTTAAATTGAAGATCATGTTGGTCTTCTGAAGTTCTTCCTGTTTCTCCAGTGTGTTTTAATTCATTGTCTCTGCACATTGCATCTTAACTGATACCCCTTGGCAATCGATCCAAGCAATATGAATCAAATCTTTACTGCTGATATCTTTACAACTTCTTCATCAATAACAGTTCAATTTAAATAGCCTATATCAAAATATTTGAGAAGAGAAGCCACAGTAAGTGCTGAGAGGTACGTACCATCACTGCTTGCAAAAGGAGTAAGGGGAACTTCCATGGTGTCTGGGCTTTATTTGCTTTAATCAGTGTAAGCACAATCTTAGGCCTACCCTTAAAACAGATCTTGAGCCAATATACCTGGCAAAAGGTAAATAAGTAAATAATTAAATAAATTTTTTTTATTTAGGCAACCCATCCATTTTCGACGCAGGTCAACCAAAGCTCAGGAAGACACACACACACACACACACACACACACACACACATATTCTATGTTCAGCACTTAAAGGGTATTCACAAAAAATGTTGTTAACAGTAGTACAGACTTCACATTTGGAATATTCCTTACCATTTTGGGCATCTGATAAAGCATAATGAATCAATAAATGAATGAATGAATAAAGCATGAAAGAAAGAAAAAAAGGAAGATTAATGCCCTACCTTGGAGACCTCTCAGTAGTCCTTATTTCTAAGGACCTTTTCTATTTTCAGGTCTGATTTACTTCTGCCAAGAATATACCTAGTTTTGGAGGTACATCCCTATTTTCAGGCTTAATTTACTCCTTCACACAACTTTCTGAACCCCCCTTATCAGGTCTACTACTTTACAATGAATTATCACTTAACTGAAAATAAAAAGTAGAACCCCACTTCAGTGAAAGTGCACTTCAATGAAAGTGCACTTTCGCTGAAGTCTAGGTGCCCGATCGCCTCACAAATACAACATTTTACAAAAATGTGCTTTTTCAGGGGGCAAGCCCCCCTGTGCCCCCACACCCCTCTACTTAAATATACTAAGTCCAAGATCACACTACAGTGAGGAAAAGGCAATATTCCCATTCTGCCCTGTATTGTGATCTCCATAGTCAGTGTTTGAAGTTTCAGTACTTCGAACAAGTGGGTTCATACAAGTGAAGTTCAAAGTACTATTGAAACTTTGACCAAAAACAGTAGATCCCCACTCATCACACCAATAATTTAGATAAGGAGGACACATAACTAAAATCTTTTTTCAGAAGCAAAACTAGGTGACCTTTGTCTGGTAGAACTTTGCAATATATTTTATTAAAGTCTACAGATTTTACACTTTCTCTCTTTTATAATGTGCTTATATTTCCATCATTTTTGTTGTTCTGTTTTTTAAAGTTGTTACTGAGTAGTATCTCACATTTTTATTGGAAGATGGGATAGTTAAGTGCTATTTGGTGATTAGATTTTATGCTTATTAGCTGTCCTGATTATTGGCTGGATGTACCAAATTTTCAAGGTTGTTTACACATATTTTGAATATGTGCAGGCTGACAGCATGGGTCTAACATGTATTTCTTTCTAGGCTGAATATGATGATATTTAATTCTTATTCACCATGTCACGAAAGGAAATACTGCCAGCCCCAGCTAGCTGGAATTTTGTAAGTAGTTGTGTGTCATTTGTGAATGTCAACATGCTCATGTAAGATGCTTGTGTTATAGATGTATTAGAACTGTATGTCATACTGTACAGATGTGCTGAAGAGATATTTTGTAGAGTACTGAGCAGAAATGTATATGCATTATTGTAACTGTTTAGATGTATGTATTTTAACAGGTGAGACTAAAACACAGGAGATTAACTTGCAAAACTTCAGAAGAATGGTTGAGGTTGAGGTTGAGCTACTTTATGGCTGGGCCGTAAACAAAAGACATGTTATCTTTCAGTTTCAGTCCAGTAGCAGACACAATGTCTAGATCTAGAAGTTTTTTGTATTATCTTGGAAGTGTTTATTGTTTTATGACTTCCAGGATTTGCCTTAGATCTAAGAGCAGTCCTTGACAAGTAGATGCTAAAGACTAACAGCTGCATTAGTGGGGGTTTTCACCTGGGATAGTCAGCTGACAAGCAGTGATGTCATGATGCAAGCTACCCAGCAGTAATATTTGAAATATTAATTTAAGAACTCTCTGAGAGAGAGATTCAGCATTTTGGATTTTGTCTTTGACCTGACAAGTACATCCACTCACCACATCTACCTACATGCTCTGTAAGTAAGTTAACTCGAGTACAGTACTTTCTTTTAGATAAAGTCAGGAATATAGTGAAGTGCAGTTCAGACATTTTCTTTATTTGTTTGAGACTGTCCTGCAATGTTGTTTTGAATATTTCCTGTGATTTTGAACTCTTGATGTAACTGTGATTATTTATTATTTTCATGTTCTTTTATTATTTATTATTAAATATATTTAAACATTTCATTTTGGCTGATATTTGTGAGACTTATTTAAGTTCTGAGAGTACTTGCATATTTATTTGGTGACACTGTGGGCCACTCCTAATAGCTTTGCTCTTGGTCAAGCTACCATTTGGATTAATAGTATCATTACACAGTAAGATGGATACTCTTTGTTAAGGGCCTTAAAGTAGTTGATAAGGGTGTGGCTGGTGGCAGTAAAAACTACCTTATAGTCTAGGCAGAAGGAGCCAGCAGAGAGCTTCTGAGAAAGGTACTGATTGCAGGAGCCATATTCTTACAGCATGCAAAAGGAACCTGGAAGCAGTCACTACAGCAGCTAGATTTGCTATGATGAGTAAAGGGCTGGGAAAAGAACTTTGAAATATGTAAAAACTTTTTGGTAGCTTACCATTGAAAGAAAAGTAGGCTTCCTAGAGCTGAGCAGGGCATAGAAACCTTTATACATAGAACTTTGCAGATACTTATCAGGAGTAATGTCCTGCTGCATGCTGGAATGAAGTTCCACTGATAGCTTCTTCCTGATGTCCTGCACACCCATCATAATTCATAGTCCCTGAAACTCAGAAGGGTGCATGCATGCCAACTTACCCACAATAAGATCTAAAGAGCTTTCAACTCCTCTGAGGGTAAAACAACTTCTGTATGCAGGCTGTCTATACTTAAAGGTAATTTCAACCATAGTTGGCCACCTTTCTCCAGTTCTCCTTAGAAAGGTTCTCTTTTTCTACATGGAACCTCTCTCTAAATGGTCCCTTACACAGCTCTTCTCTGGACCAGATGTAATCCAGTATCTGGAAAGAATACATTAAGGGATTGGGTGTGTACTAAGACACCTAAGAAATACTCTCATGTAGTACTTGTGCTATCCCTAACTAATCCATTGGCATAATAAGGCATACATCTCCTTCCTATGTCACTAGCTTCAGATTCTTTATCTCAAATTGCTATTTTCTCAGCTTTTTGAATTACTGTGGTGCAACTGAAGTCCACTGTAGAGTCAGTCTGATTGTAGCCATGGTTTACAGTGTCCCCTTACCATTCTCCATCTACATCAGGAAAAGTTGTATCCACTAAAACCCAACAGGGAATAGGTACTTAGCGCTCATCTAAGACAGCTCTTAAAATACAATGAAAGGGCCAGGACAGCATTCAAATGCACTGGATGCCATACTGACTATATTTATTTTATCTTCCATGAATGAAACCCAGGCTTGACAACACATTCAAAGTCAGTAATTTCAGAAATAGGCAAAACTGTTCAATAAATATCCTTGATCACTCTGGACAGAGGGTAATTACCTGCCTAAGAAGGCAAAATATAATACCCACAGTTTACTAGACAGTAATAGGAACCTCTGCTTTGTCCACCCAAGACAGCTAATTCCTTTTGCTTGATCTTTCCAGCCAACTGCTTCCCAGCCCTCAGAATTTATAGAACTAGCTACTTCCTTCTAGAATTAGAACTCTTCACCCACTTCCACTTTTATACACTCTCCTTTTAATACATAAATGCTGTGCTGAAGACAATATTCATTTATTTATTTCTCTTTTTTTTGTCTGTTTTGATATTTAATTGCCTATAATTAGGTATTTAAATGTTAAAAATGTTAATTGTCATGGGCAACTATGTTCATGTGGATTATATTTCACATTCACATATGCCTGCAACACATTCATATTACTCTACTCTGCAATATATCTTCAACCTAGCCTTTAAAAATATATTTCTCCATAATCTTCAGAAATTATCCTCAGTTATTCTCTTGTCCAAATTTGGGCATCAGCTTTAGACTCATATCATTACTTCTTTCTCTGATAAAGTTTTTAGATCAGTGGCTTTTGCCAGTATAATAAAATTGCCTTCTATTATGGTCTCTCCTCAATAAGCAGCAGGGATTCCAACAAGGTCACGGTGATGTCCAGCTCTGTGACAGAAAGAGATGGATTCCTGACCACAGTTCAGGATACTGGGGCACACGTAATGGCCCTGACACTGGAAAAGATGGCTGGGGCAGGGAGGACTGAAAGAGGTGAGCCTACTAACCTCCTTCAGAACTGAGGGTTTAGGGGTGCATATTTGGATAGATTTTGGGTGAGAAAATTCATTAGTGGAAATCAGTGGTCTAGGCAATATATTATCCACAAGGAGGAGTGGGGTCCAACTGATTACATGCTTATATAGGCAGGCATGTACATCACTAAGCCAGTTGGACACCAACCCCTGTGGGTGCTACAGGAATGCATAAGCTATAAGAGAGGGGTTAAAAGAAAAAATCCCATCTATCATATGCATGACAGTCTCACTCCTGGTCTACCTTATCCACGGTTCATGAACGAATGAACCCAGGAGAACAAATGCATCATTAGGATGGCTTGGGGGAGACAGCTGATGGTCAGTGGATGGTGAAAAAAGAACAAACAAAGATGTCAGTGTGCTACAGCTTTAAACATCTCCTTCACAAGTTCCATTCACAGAAATATGGACTGGGGTAAAACTACAGCAGCCTTATTCAGTGACCTAGCAGCTAAGGCCTTTGAGTTTGCCATATACCTACACTGTAAGTCCCTTAGGGTTTGCATTGAGTCATTTCTGCCCTACCTTGTATCTTTTGCTGAGAAGTACCACAGAGGACAATGTTGGCCCACAATTGTTTACTATCTTTATCACACTGTCTTCATTGATAATCGCATGCATTACGTTTATTTTTACTCAGACAAACTGTCACTTCTAAGAACTGAAAAAAAAAACATTTATAATTATAAACACTTCCTTTAATAATGATGTTGCCCTCCTCCATCACTGATTTCTGAAAAAAAAACTTTTACTTTTCTAAAACAGATACTATTCTGTTCAGAGCATGCTGCAAGGTGCAAGATGTCCTTGTAAACTGGAAGGTATTAGGTAATTTCTTCAAATAGTAAGGAAGTAATCATTCTCTTAAGATACCTGAACAACTATTTGGGTCCTTGCTTATACTGTTACTAAATGTTGATAAAACAAAAAAATTCACTTGTGTTCTAAGACCAATCTGCAAGAGGTTAGGTACCTTAATTCCCTTAACAAACTATATAGTACCACTTTTCACCATCATTTCCATATCAGCACCTGCACTACAACACTAGTAAATAATGCCCGTAGATTCATTGTGTTGTCTGCTCCTGGGTGATAGCACTGTATATATCCTTAGGTGCAATTTGTTCATTGCCTTTTTCAGTATTCTTCTTAATAACTTTCCTTAATTTATGAACTTTTAAACCACAGTTATTTTCCCTTTTGAGTCTGCCCTGTCCCTTAGACTCTGTCTATATGGACCTCCCATCCTCATCCTTCTCTTAGTTTTGTTTCCTATTTATGCCATGTTATGTTAGCAATTTAGCAATATAGCAAGGTCTTCACAGCTACTAGCTCTGAGGCATGAAGCATCATCTCTACAAATATACCACTTTTGACTTATTTTCATGAGCCCTGACATCTTACTATTGAGCATCTCAAGACGTCCATAAGCTGTGATGTAAAATGGAACTTTGATAGTTGCCATAGTGCTGATGTAATGGCTAACATAAATATATTGAGAAGTCCTGAGCTAATGGTTTCATTGTACTAAAGTATTGGTTACATACCGATTCCAAACCCCGCTGGAACTAAACAGCAAAGTTGAGACTCCGGCACTAGCAAAATTAATAACAGAAAAAAAACTGATAGGTAAATTGTACAGTGCTTTTCAAGATTATGGTTTAAGCCTTATGGTCAGAAGACAGTCATTGTTATTGTGAGTGCAGGAAGTAAAAAATATCAACATGGGAAGATAACCAATATTCTTGAAGCGCAGTAGATTGTAAGATGTGTATTGCAATATTCCTGGACCTCTTCCCCAGATCTTCTTCTTCTTTCAGCTTTTTCCCAGTTAGGGGTCACCACAGCAGATCACCTGTCCACTCATGATTGGCAGTGGAGTTTTACGGTGTTGAGTTGCCAGCCCGGTGCCCAACCTTCCACAGAAGGCACACACATGCACACACTCACACCTAGGGCCAATTTAGAGTGTCCAATCCACCTACAGCATGTCTTTGGGATGTGGGAGGAAACCGGATCACCCGGAGGAAACCCACGCGACCACAGGGAGGACATGCAGACTCCGCACAGAAGGCACCCCAGCCGAGAATTGAACCGGAGAACCTCTTGCTGTGAGGTGGCAATGCTAACCACTGCACCACCATGGCCGGACCTCTTCCCCAGATAGTTACTGAAAAAGAGTTTTGCTCAGTTGCATACTTCTCAGTTGTCCAGAATTTCACAGATTACCCATATTTGTGTTTCTTTTTTTGGTCTGTTCCTCATAGATTCTGTGGTTTTCTGGCAGATAGCCAAGGACTGCAACAACTAAATTATGTCAGACATTTGAGTTTCAAACTTCAAAACAGTGGATGCAAATCAAAACCTGTCATTTGAGTTTCAATAAGAGCAGTACTTAAAATCTTTCTCTTATGATGGTCCTTTGCCCCTCCATTATTTTTGTGTTTTCCCTGATTCTTGTGCTGAGGTTGGGAGGTATGCTCATCTGGACTAGGCCAGGCATAAAATTGTAACAAATTAGTATATAAAGAAAAAAATGCCACCTAAAGAAATCATAATAAAGAAACAAAATAATGATTCATGCAAAGAATGCTTCATATGTGGAACAATTTTTACCCATTAAATACGCTGAAGAGATACCTTTCATTCATACCTTTCTGATCTAGCTCAGTTCATACACCTCCAGCTACCAAGTAAGAATTGTCTCTGTGATGCCATATTGCCATATTAGTTACTCATTGCCCTTCAGACTTCTCATGCCTCCTTCTCTGCTCCACAGAGTTCAGCCCTCACAGTATGTATACTCTGGTACTCGACTTTCAAGGAATAGATGGTGATCGCAGTTGATTGGTGATTGATTCCTGTGTTGGGCAGTCTCCTAACCCTTCGTTCTTATCTATGCCCAAAAGTAACTAAGGGCTGCAGACTTGCAGTAGTATGACTAAGGGCAGCATACTTGTTAAACCTAATATGTCTTTATGTGGCCTGTCCACTACATATGAAGGACTAGATTCATACCCTGACCTCTGCTAGGTGATCAGAAACCCCTGCGCATAGAACAGAAAGTTCAAGCTGATCCCTAAGCACTGGTACCTGAGATGAGGCTTGGAATTTAGTAACGTTTACATTCCTTGCTTCTGCCCCAACAGACTTATAAAGATGCCTGGCAGGGATGTGGCTTTTACAACATTTATAAAAAGCAGTGATGGTTACTATAGCTTTGTGCTTGGGTGTGTCTGCTGATTGTCTTGTATTGCCATTCTGCCCTGTTTTGAAACACTGTTTAGAACATCTAGCTAGTACTTTATGTAGAAATAAACATACTCATATGGTATGCTCTCATTGATGCACTCCCTGTTCCTTATTTATAAAGTCTTAAGATCTCTTATCTTATCATCGCAGTATAGTGTAGTATAACGGAATTGGTTTTAGTAATGCTAGTATACATTAATGATAATTCTAAAACCAGTGACATTGCTTAAGTATCACAGTCCTTGATAGTCAACTGATACCACTGATTAATTCTGAAAATGAGCATACTAAAAAGCAGCAGCAGCATATGCACTTAAATCAAATTGTGTCCTCACCCTTACTATGTCAGGTTGTAAAGTGCACAAGTAGATGCTGTAAGTATTTTTGGTAGTGCTACAAACAGGCAATGTGCAGTAAATACCAGTTAGTCTTAAGTGCATTAACAGCTCTATCAAAAATTGCACCCTAATAAATTATTACATCATAACAAACTTCCAGAGTTTAGATAAATGACTTCCACATTTTTCAACATCCAGTATACCATAGAAGATGTCATGTTAATGCCAGCCAGATGAAATGACACATTAGAGGCTTACTCCTACCCATGATGCATTGCTGTGCCACCCTGTGCAACATTATATCAGCATCATTGTTACATTTGTATAGATTGATAATGCTTAATGATACTGTGCGAAAGGAAAGACACACACATTTCCTGGGATTTAAAAAAATACTTTATGTAAGTCAGTTACATTTGTGTAATCAAAGCAGCATTGCACCAGAACAACTCACAAACAGTAAAATAAGTCTTTTAGAATCCGTCCCAATGTAAATTATGTCATTCTATCCATGCATTACAAACATATATGTATAATATTAGCACAGACATGGATTATGTAGCCTAGAGTTTATTGGTTTATTTAGTGTATTAGTGTATTATAGTATATTTTTACACTAAATTGTTCAGTTGTGCTTGCTCGCACAGTGGGTCTGAATAGTTTGCAGCGCTGCCTCTTGTGCAGATGAAAGCCGACATTAGGCTTTGGTGAACTACAAAACCTGATTTAAACTAATTTCCTTAACTCCCACTCAAGCGGACCTTTCTCTGAGTGTGCTTGTTAATACATGGGTCTCCAAAGCCTGTATAAGGCTTTTGTACACTAAATAGTTTATTACCCTGATGCTTGAATTCTCCCCACAGACCAACCTTGTAGTGAGTATGTGTTGGCATAGTATTTGAAGTAAATGCTTAACATGTTTTACTAATGCTGCAGTTCTAACATAGTACTTGTAGAAATTGTTTAACATAATTTACTAATACTGCAGTTAAGTAGGTAGAAATGTTTTAATTGCTACATTTAATTTCACTGCTACTACAAAAAGGTACTAAACTATAGCACTATAGAGTAATACATTGTTGCTAACAAGGTTTTGGAAAGGCATACCTGCTATCTATTGATATTATTTCTGTGAATGATTAGCCCATTTTGTAAAGTTTGGGTTTTTGGAAATGTAACTTGCTATAAATGTATGTGTCTCTGATTGATTAGTGTAATGTATGAGCAAGCTTACCTTGCTATGTGATAACTACTGTTTCTCATCCCTACCTTCTCTCTCTTGCCTCCTTAAGTTACCTGTTCATCTTGTGCTTCCTGCACTAGTCTATAGGAGCATAAAGGACCCTCTCCAATTATCGGTGGCTCACCTCACTGAATAATCTACCAAACAATCCCTCTCTCAAGGACACCAGTAAAGTATGTTTGTGGAATAATTCCTGCCAGAAAGACTTTCTACTATTGTACCTATACTACAGGGTTAGAAAAAGTCCTGAGCTAGGACAGCCAGCAGCCTCTACCCCCCCTGCTGTACCTCACACACTCTCTCCCCCATTCTCTTTTTAAAACTCCCTTTGTTTAGCAACCTTTTTCCTTGTTGTACTCTTAACGCCCTCTCTTATCAGCCTTGCAATATCAGACCTGTCCAGTAGGAGGCTCCCTTACTCCAGCCATTCTCTCTTTCTTATCTCTTATGCCCAGATACTTGCATTAATTTCTCCTGTTGTTCCTTAACTGCTATTCAGTCCTCTCACTCTACCCTCTACTTCTACTGTCCACATCCACCACTTCTAGGCTCAATTCTCACTGTCCTTTTCCCACATCTGTCTTAACTTCTGGAGTCAGTCCTGCTGATTGTTTTTTATAACTGCATCTGTATCTGTTTCAACCCGCTCCGTTCGTCCTGTGGGCTCACTCCGCTCCACTCCCTACCCCCAATTCCCACCCACCCCCAGGGGTAAAACTCTTATACTTACTTAACCACACCTCTTCCTCTTCCAATTACTTCTAGAAATTACTAGCCACACCTCTTCCTCTTCTCATTACTCTCTGAATACTTTACCACTTTTCATCTTCTCTCATATCTACCTTCTCTTAACACTCCCAGCTATCTTACCACAACATTCACACTTCTCCATCCTCACCCTTTATACTTCCAAATTCTACCTACATACATCCAGTAGTAAATTTGCACAATATATGAACCACCCACCCCATTATATGTCCTACTTTTATTCACACTATTACTACTTCTTCCTCTAACCTTTGCCTACTTATTCACCTCCTATGAATACCCACTACATCCAGACTATCACTATCCTAATAAGGAAACCAGTGCTCTATCCCTACCATTCCTTTTTAACCATGCTAATATAACATATTTACCCAACTACCTACTTGCAAAGTATCATAGAATACTACATATTAAATATAACACACTTAATCTCAGGAAAAATATACTTCTATACAACAAATTCCCTAACCCAAGCTATATATGATTACTGCTCTCATTAAAAGATGGTGACATCCACCCTAACCCAGGCCCAACAAAAACTCCTAGTACTCTCCACAGCCAAAATCACTACCCTATTGATTCCCTTAGTAAAACATCTAACTCCCTCCAAGTAGCCCATCTTAATATACATAGCATAAGCAACAAAGTATCTCAACTCCAAGCTCTAGTAGAAGTATATTCCTTTGATATCCTCTGCTTAACAGAAACATGGTTAAAACCTGCTACCAAAGCCAATGAAATTCTTCCACCTGGATATAACATACTAAGACTTGACAGAGTAGCTAAGAAAGGAGGAGGGGTCTATTTAAATCAGGCTTACAGTTAACCACCTATGGCTGTAAAATACCTCTTGATTCCAATGCAGAAATTCTCATCTCCAAACTTCATATTAACAATGCCAAATCCATCTATATCATCTGTATGTATCTTTCTCTTGGTAATAACAATGCCACCATGGAAAATTTTCTTTGCTGGCTATCCCAACACCTGACCCAAGAAACCATAATCCTAGGAGATATAAACATTGATTGGAACTGCTATTGTAGCAACCTTCCTACAACCCACATTAACCTATATGGCTTTTCTCAAACCATTACATCCCCCACCAGGATCAATAAAGCTAACCAGAAAGCAAGCATATTAGACTGGATTCTCATAAACCATCACCCTCACAATTATGATTCGGGAACCCTCCCTGATGATATAAGTGACCACTCACTTATGTATATTATCAGGCATAAAACCCATACTCCCAATCCAACATCTGTCAGAAATATCAGATCTAAAAAGAACTTTAACCCTGAGCTATTTGAAAAAGAACTAAGAGCTTGCAATTGGTCTCCCTTAAAACACCTCCCTTTAGAAGAAGCCATCAATTACTTTAACTCAAACTTCCTTGCCATTCTCAACCAACAACAACTAGATTAATTAGAATTAAAACCAAGTCTGCCTCATGGCTTTCAAAAGTAACCAAACACAAAATGCACCTTAGAAATAAACATTGGGCCAAATGGAGAATGACTAAAAACCCTGTTGGCCAACAAACCTTTAGACAGTTAAGAAATGACACTAAGAAAGCTATACTCTCTGATAAAAGAAATTTTTACTTACAATTTCAAAAAACTAACCAAAACAACCCACAAAAATTCTGGACTAGCAATCCACCACACCTAACCCTCAAAATACTGACCATAATAATCCCATGAATATAGCCAATGCCTTCTTTTCTAATACTATCCAAGCACTAGCTAGTCAGCTATCACCTAATAGCGTCACTTTACCTTCCTATAACTCTACCTCACCCCCTCCATTTCATTTGCAACCTGTCCCAACTACATATATCAAAAATTTACTGAAACACAGACACATACAAGGCTTGAAGCACTTTTTGTTTGCACTAAAGCAAACTTCTTCAGAAGACCTTGTAACTGAAAAACCGCCACAATTTAAAATACATCACTGCTTACATCACAGAAATAATTACTGTGTAAGAAACAGCTTAAAGTTATAAAGCATTAAAAAACATTAAAACATGAGCATGATACCATGATGCCAGTTGCCTCAAGTATAACCGTTCATATAGATCAAAACTTTAAAAACAAAATACATAAAAAACAATAAGAACAATAGAAATATAATATGATTTTAACAGTGTAAATGTGACATACTAGTTGGACCACTTATTTTTAGGTGCTACAAAACCAGTGCAGGTCTATGATGATCTGAAACCCTCATGAGAGAAAGGTATATGTGTATACAGGGCTTTGATGACAGAATACATCGTACATTAGCTACACTGATAGCAGGAATCATACTATCTACGAAAGCTTTTATTCTTTAGAATACAACTAATAGAACACAAATTGTTCAGACTAGGGGGTTTACATGCCTCAAGTCTGATTTGCCATGCCAGTTCTAGTTCTTCCAATAAGGTTGGCATCGGACTTCCTCTTATAGATGGAACTATTTGATCTATAGCCATAAAAGTAAAGGTGTGATTAGGGAAAGATAGTATATGCTTTATCTAACTTCCCTTTGTTGATTGCATACATATGTTCGTAAACTCTCATCAAAGCCCTGTATACACATATACCTTTCTTTCATGTGTACTGGTTTTGTAGCACCTAAAAATAAGTGGTCCAACTAGTGTGTCACATTTACACTGTTAAAATCATATTACATTTCTATTGTTCTTATTTTTTTTTATGTATTTTGTTTTTAAAGTTCTGATCTATGAGGCAACTGGCATCACGGTATCATGCTCATGTTTTAAGGTTTCTTAATGCTTTATAACTTTAAGCTGTTTCTTACACAGTAATTATTTCTGTGATGTAAGCAGTGATGTATTTTAAATTGTGGTGGTTTTTCAGTTACTCTTCAAGAGAAGTTTTTTTTTTTAAAAAAAAAAGTGCTTCAAGCCTTGTATGTGTCTGTGTTTCAGTAAATTTTTGGAACTATGATTTCTCGTTTGCTGATTTTCGTTTACTAGTTTTTTAGTTGTTGGATTATTCTAGGTATGTTGTCTGGAGCAGCAGGAAGTCAAAGTTTGTTTCCAACAGCAAGTGAAGCTGTTTATGATAATAACAATGTTACGGATATTTGTCCTTCTTTGGTTGATGACACCATTCCTAATGGAACTGGTAACATTGTTATGGACTGCAATGCAGCAGCGGGGCGCCCTGCAACTGCTACTTTGAATAATGGAACTGGTAACATTCTTATGGACTGTAATGCAGCAGTGGGTCGTCCTGCAACCGCTACTATGAACAGTAATTGTGAGTCTTTTTTCAATTCATTTACTACACAAATCAAGTCTATCATGCATAGACTCGATGTTTTGCACAGAAATCAATGTTTTTTTCTACAGCCAGTACCAATCATGGAACGGGGAGTTGATGGTTCCCGTGCTTGATTCAGTTCAAGCTAAAACTAGTCTTGGAAACGGTGTGCCTGTCCTTGCTTCTAGCCAACCTGTTGAGGTAAATAGTCGATCTATGAATACGGCAGTAATTTCTAATCCTGGTGTTACTAATACACCGGTAGGAACTTTGAATCTTGGTGTCACCAATACATCGACAGTACGGCCTAGCATATTACAACCAGTTGTCCCAGTCTCTTCACAGCTGATCATCCGGCAAACTTCTTTACAGCGGCAAATTCAGCCTTCACCAGCACCGGGTTCGGAAGCACCTGTTCTAGCTGAAATAAATGGGATTGAGGAGTTGAATAACACCAGTCCTGTTCAACCAATTTTGGATTTCTGATTGAAAGACACTTTTTCCTTTTCCAGTGACACCAACGTCGGTTTATCACAGAATGCACCTGATGGAGGTAACATTGGCAGTTCTACCATAGTATCTGACTTAAAGCTTTTTGATAACTATCTATTTAAAATAAAAAAGCTGCAGTTAGAAATCGCTTATTTTGAGGAATGGGTTAGATCGAAGGTTGTCCCTAAAGGCTTGAGATGCCATCATTTCCCTACAGGGATAGAGATGGGTTCACCTTTTTATATTGAATTGGTCAACCTTTTCGACCGCCAGGGTTTTGAGCTGTTAGCAGTCATCATGAAACACTACAAGCTATGGGTCGACAACCTGACTAAGGTGGTTGCGAAGCTGGACATGAAAATTAAATCTAATCTTAACTTTGATCGTTACAAGTTTGAATATGGTCATGTATTTTCCAGCATCAACGACCATATGGTTAAGTTGAAAGTTACTAAAACTAAAAAACTAAACAGAGATTTAAAGGCATATGAACATGGGTTAGCGTACCCTAAACCATCCTTGGACCAGGTATGGTTAAAGTCTAGCTATCAAAACAACAACGCTGCATCCAATTCTGTTAATTCTGGCCAAGGGGTTGGGCATGCTTCTTCTAGTCATATGAATTCTAATACTGATAGTCACTTGGTTGTTGATGAACTGTCTGACAGTATCCACAGTGATTTAGAGGAGGATATTGAAGTCAGGCGGAGCGAAAGAATACGTAACGCCAAAAAACCTGTTAACAATTTACCGGCTCAAGGCGACCACAACCAAAAACAGGATTTTCAAGAGGAGATGCGGAGGGGAGCAAGACCAAAGCAAGGCTTTCGGTCTTCAAACAACAATTGGTCCAACAGGAACAAGAAGTGGAAGAAGTAGTCATGCGGCCTTCTTGCAATGCTCTATCTGAACATGCAAGTGACTTGGGTGTCCACACTACCCCTCTTATTGGTACGGGTCACTTCAGTGACCTAAATACTTCTCTTGCTACCAGTTTAGATTCAAGTATAGTTCATGATTCTCCTATTGGTAGCTCATATGCCTCAACTGTTGTAGACGAGGACTCATCCAACACATCTAATCCAGTTTGTGGTCCAGTCTTGATTTGTAATAGACTACGTGACTTTAAAATCTACAACTACTCAAGTTCTATCATCACTGTGGACATGGCTGACTTGTTGGTGAAAGGAACTACTTTTGTTCCTACTCAGAACTTAGATCTGGTTAGAACTATAATTGATGTTAAACTTTTTGTTAGGAATTTGACCCTTGCGTTGCTATTGGGTAAATCTGCACATGTTGTTGATTCTCTACATGTATCGAGTAAATCCAGTGTTACAACTGTTTGAGCAAGTGTGTGAACTTGATATACGTCAGTTAGCTCGGTCTATTAAATACAAATCCAGTAAGTCGGTTAAATCTAACATCACTAGTGATGAAAGGGATTTCTTGACTTTTATTAAATCTCAAAAAATCAGGATATGTAAACCTGATAAAGGGGGTGGCCTTGCTATTTTTGATTCAAATGACTATACCTTACGTATGGTTGAACTACTTAATACTCCAGCTTATCAGACGAGTTCTCGATCTGAAGTAAATGGTGCGTATCAGTTGATTAACACGACTCTCAGGGATATGTTTATTGATGGTAGAATAGATCAGAAAACATTCAACTATCTTTCTACAGTATATCCACATTACCCATATATGTTTGGCATACCTAAATTGCATAAGAGCCTTGTCCAACCACCTATGCATCCGTTAATTGACGGCCGCAATTCTCCCACTTACCCCATAGCGAAATTTGTAGACGGGTTACTTAAAAAGTATTTGACACAAGAAACCCAGGTGTGTAAGGATTCTTGGTCTTTTCTGAGTGATTTGAACAAGCTCAGCTATGATGCTGAATATAACTTTTTAACTATCGATGTCAAGGACCTTTACACCGGTATACCCCATTCTGTTGGCCTTAATTGGACAGCTATTAGATTGAATCAAAACGGGGCTTCAAATGATGAAATCAGTCTAATCACTGAACTGTTAGACTTGGTTTTGACAAGCATTTTTTTCTTTTTGGTGATTCTTTTTACTTGCAAAAATCTGGTGTAGCCATGGGTTCCCCTTGTGGTGGCAGTTTTGCCAACATGGTTATGACTCAATGGGAACATGAATTTGTATTTAATGTTAGTACTACAATCAACAAAGTGATATATTACACCCATTTTTTGGATGATATCTTCATCCTGTTTAAGGGTTCGGGCGATGAAGCTAGCAAATTTGTTCACTATCTGAATAGTACTACTGAATTTCTTAGGTTTACATCTACATTTGATACAGATACTATACCCTACTTAGACCTTATGTTAGTTAAAAACAGACCACAACATTGTTTCCAAACAAGTATTTACAGGAAGGCAACGTACTCGAATGATTTTTTGCATTTTTCGAGTTGCCACCCCTTTCACCAGAAACGATCAGTTGTGAAAGGTCAACTAGTAAGGGCGGCACGTATTAACACTCAATTGTGTGATTTTTTTCATGGAATGTGACCGCCTCAAATGTATGTTCCTGAGTCGTGGGTACCCGGAGGATTTAATTGTTAGCCTTATAGATGAGGTTACTATTAAAAGACACAATTATATTTGTTCTCCAATTTTAACAGTTAAACCCCAGATAGATGTGTGTTCGGAGGTGGTGACCAAGTCTGACGACTTGGTTATTTTACCAAGTACAAATAACAACAGTCTTCCCTCTGACAGTGATTCCTCTTTGAAATTTACAACTACCTTTTGTAGTGACAGTTTTGCAGTAACAGGTATATTGAAGAAAAAGTGGGATCTTTTAAGGACATCTCCGGTCCTCTGGGACAAACTTGGTCAAACGGTCTACACGTGTTTCAGAAGGGGTAGGAACTTAAAGAATTATCTTGAGTTGGCAAATTCACATTGTTCTAAATCAATTGGTATGGCCAAATGTGAGGCATGCAATTATTGTAAATATATGATCATATCTAGTACGTTTGTGATCAATAACACACAATTCAAGCTTAGATCTAAGTTCAATTGTCAATCTAAATTTATTGTTTATTTAGCTAAATGTAAACATTGTTGTGCCTTTTATATCGGTAAAACTGAACGTAAACTACGTGAGAGAGTTTATGAACATATGTATGCAATCAACAAAGGGAAGTTAGATAACGCATTAGCGAAGCATATACTATCTTTCCCTAATCACACCTTTACTTTTATGGCTATAGATCAAATAGTTCCATCTATAAGAGGAAGTCCGATGCCAACTTTATTGGAATAACTAGAACTGGCATGGCAAATCAGACTTGAGGCATGTAAATCCCCTGGTCTGAACGATTTGTGTTCTATTAGTTGTATTTTGAAGAATAAAAGCTTTCGTAGATAGTATGTTTCCTGCTATCAGTGTAGCTAATGTGCAATGTATTCTGTGTCATCAAAGCCCTGTATACACATATATCTTTCTCTCATGAGGGTTTCAGATCATCATAGACCTGTAAAGGTTTTGTAGCACCTAAAAATAAGTGGTCCAACTAGTGTGTCACATTTACAGTGTTAAAATCATATTACATTTCTATTGTTCTTATTGTTTTTTATGTATTTTGTTTTTAAAGTTTTGATCTATATGAACGGTTATACTTGAGGCAACTGGCATCACGGTATCATGCTCATGTTTTAATGTTTTTTAATGCTTTATAACTTTAAGCTGTTTCTTACACAGTAATTATTTCTGTGATGTAAGCAGTGATGTATTTTAAATTGTGGCGTTTTTTCAGTTACAAGGTCTTCTGAAGAAGTTTGCTTTAGTGCAAACGAAAAGCGCTTCAAGCCTTGTGTGTGTCTGTGTTTCAGTAAATTTTTAGAACTACGATTTCTTGTTTGCTGATTTTCATTTACTAGTTTTTTGGTTGTTGGATTATTCCAACTACATATATTCCAAACCCTCATACAAAAACTAAAACCGTGCTCTCCCTCAGCAGACCAACTACCTGCTGATTTTCTACAACTATCAGCCAAAGCTATAGCATATCCCATTTCCATTCTGATCAATAGGACTATTACTGAAGGTCACATACCTAGCTAATGGAAAGTATCTCATATTATCCCCCCCCATAAAGGCGGACACTCCATTGATCTCTCCAACTACCGCCCCATTGCCCTTCTTTCACCTTTGACAAAGATCATGGAGAAATGCATCCACAGGCAATTACTTGACCACTTAACTCAAAATAACTTACTTTCCAGCTGTCAACATGGTTTCAAACCCTCACACAGCACTACCACTGCCCTCCTTTCCTTTACAGATTGCATAAACAAAAACTGCAACCTTAATAACCTTTCCTCAGCACTATTTATTGACCTGTCCAAAGCATTTGACATGGTTAATCATCAGATTCTCATCAACATACTGGAATCCTTACCATTAGATGCACCTTCCATAAAATGGTTCCAGTCCTACCTAGATAAAAGACAACAGGCAGTAATTTGGCATAAGACTCTTTCTACCCTCCAACCGGTTATCCTAGGTGTACCTCAAGGATCCATACTAGGACCTCTCCTCTTCTCAATATTTATTAATGACCTTCATCTAGCCATCTCCCAAGCCACATACATACAATATGCTGATGACTCCAGACTTATATGCTCAGCCAAATCCACATCTGAACTTCTCTCTCTTACCCAGAAGGCATTTAACACAGTTGAACAATGGCTCACACAGCATTGCCTTCTTTTGAAACCCAGAAAAACTAAACTCCTCCACTTTAATCCTACTCACAAGTCCTTTCCATTTGATTTCTCAGTTACATCCACCAATGGTACCATTATATCACCAGACCCAACCACCAAACTACTGGGTATCACCATTGATAACAATCTGAACTTTGACATCCATATCAACATACTATAAAAACTGTCAACAAAAAACTTGGCTCCATCTATAGAATTAAACCTTACCTTTCTCCCACAGCTAGAACAACCATAGCTCACACTCATCTAATCTCTACACTCCTCTATGCCTCACCCATTTTTACTACCCTATCTAAAAATAACCTCAGCAGACTGGAAACTTCCTACAATAATATCGCTAGATTTGTAACAGGAAACCCTTACAGAACCCACCATTGCATAAATATAAAGCAGCTTGGATGGCTGGAACTACAAAACGTGTTTAAATTCCATCAACTAACCATTGCCCATAAAACTCTTTATAAACCTTCCAGTACTCCTATTCTATCTACCCTCATCACCCCATATACAAATCTGAAATCCCTACGTTCCTCACACAAAAATCTTCTACACACCTCTAAACCTAACAACAAGGCTGGGGAATCTCTCTTCTCTAATGCTGTCGGAAAATCCTGGAATCTTCTCCCCAGTGACCTTTCTTCTCTTCCCACTCTATCACTCTTCAAAAACAGACTAAAACTCTACCTTACAACACACTGGTTGTGCCCCTGTACTAAACCTGACTAGGCATCTATCCATCTGTTTAAACTTAGCTCTGCCTATCCCAGACTACTCATGAACTATTATATATTCCCTTTAACTATAAATACAGATTCCCTCCTAAACTACACTGTATCCAATCTCTGTAAATACTTCCTACTGAAGAATTTCTTTATTTTTATATAATTAATCTGTCTTCTCTTTTGACTTTAGTCCTTCTTTTTATGTATTATACCTGTATGTTGTATAGTATATGCATTCTTGCACTATAAGTACTTATTTTTTGTCTTCACAGAATTTTCTGTTGTAACCTGGAATCTGCATTGTTTATTATGAATGTTTTTATTTAGTCATTTTTGTTTGTTGTTTACTAAGTTTTTCATTTATCTGTCTTGGAGCTTATCTCCCCGGGCCTCTACTGAAAATGGACATATATAAGTTAGACTAGCCCAGTCAACAAATGTAAAATAAAATAATAAATAAAAAAATAGTGTGTATTCTGTACAGTGATAAACATAATTTGTTTAAAAGCATCACACAATGACAGTGCTGCAGTTATTCCATGTATAATTAACAGAACCTAACTGTAAATGCTAGAGGAACTGTGCACACAGCTGGAACAGGCCTAAATACATTAATATAAGGGATCTTGTCATGAAGCATGCATCAGTCTTCCACAGTAATGGAGATAATAGAAGGCGCAAGAGTAGATGTAAGGCAAGAGCTCAGTGCCCTCCTCCAAAACAGACTGTCATCTGGTCCTGTCAAGTACACCGTCACAGCTCCATGGACTTGTAGTAGATAAAGAATCTCATAGCTGGTCGAGAAGGCTTAACACCCATTATGTTGTGTGTATGAATTTCATGCACTTAAAATACCTACGTTGTCAGTATTTGTTAATGAAGCACATATGGTGACATTTTACCACATCATCTTTATAGGTACCACATCATCTTTATAGGTATCACTGCATTTCCCTTGGTTAATGGCAGAAGGAGAAAATAAGCCTATAGTCTCATCCTTTTAAAGTGCTTAACATTCTACCTCCCCTCTATCCCTCTCTACCTGCCCCGTACCTACTGAATACCTCTGTGTATTCCCTCTCTACCACCAGCTGTAGTAGTCTGTATCATTGATTCACATCCCGCTCTGCGAAAAAGTACTTTCAGAGATCCAGGGAGTAGTTAAACCCTATAACTCTATAACTGCGACCTCTCCCTCCCCTCTGTCTTTCCTCTTAAGAATGACCCCTTCACATCTCCCTGCTGATATTATGCAGCGGTGTTATGCTCCCCATCTCTTCTGCACTCACAGAAGAACTCTTCTAGTCTCTAATCATATTCTTTCTCCACCATGTTACAGATCATTCTGGTAGCTTTTCTCTGGATTCGTTCCTGCCTTCTACCAGCACCTACAGGACTGCATGGATCAGGCAATCCCAAACAAAACTAAGACTCTCTGTACCAAAGGCAAGTGTCCAGTCTGGTGGACCCCAGCCATAAACAAGCTCTACAACAAAAGGAGGAAGCTACTACAAGATAGAGCAAAATCCTTGAAAGGTAAGACACCTTTGATCATTATAAGTAAAAAACTAAGAGCTCTCATAAAATCATCAAAGGCAAATTTTGAGAGAAAAATCGCCAAGGACTCTAAAGACAATCATAAGGCCTTCTTTAGCTATGTTAGAAACCTAGGAGGAAACTCACAGATATGCTCAGAATTAGTTCAAAATGATGTGAAAATTACTGAACCTACACACATTGCTAACATACTGGCTGACAGGTTCAGTGCAAACTTCTCCCCCTCCCCATAAGGAGAGATATCTATTCCAGAGGATTGTAGCCCCCAAACATCTCCAACGCCCAGGTGAGAACTGCCCTCACTAAGGCAAAACACAGCATCCATGGGACCGGATGGTGTCCCCGGCTGTGTGCTTCATGAACTCAACGAGGAATTAAACCCACAGTTAGGACAGCTGTTTAATCTTAGCCTCACCTCAGGATACACTCCAAGGAGTGGCGACGGCGACTGTGGTCCCACTTCATAAGGGCGGTGCCTCCACAGACCCTGGAAATTACCGCCCCATTAGCTTGACAAGCCTTATCTGCAAAGCCATGGAGAGGATCATAATGGAACTCATAAATAAAGACATAGGGAACTTGCAGACTTTGGATCCAACCCAGTTTGGCTTTGTCAAAGGCAGATCCTGCCTCTTAAACTTGGTTGACTTTTTGAGACAGTCACCAAGGCCATTGATGAGGGAAAGGCAGTCCATACAGCCTACCTCGACCTGGCAAAGGCCTTCACACAATACCCCACTCAGGTATCATCGAAAAACTCATCAGCTTGAATGTAAACCCATACATCACAAGATGGGTTGCAAACTGGCTAAGCGACAGAACCCACAGGGTCAGAGTTGCTGGAGCCATGTCAGACTCAAAGCCTGTCACAAGTGGTGTCCCACAGGGCTCAGTCCTGGGTCCACTCTTGTTCGGCATCTACTTTTCTGAAGTACAAGCAAACACAGGAGGGTTATGGCTGACAAAGTTTGCAGATGACTGCAAACTGGCCATAGTCGAAAACACATCTGACACAGATATCCTCCAGAAGGGCCTCACAGAAACGGATAACTGGTGCCAGAGCCATGGCCTGAAGTTAAACGCCAAAATGCATAGTCATACCCTTGGGAAAAACAAGGTTACCCCTAGCTACCATATAGGTGACAATCCACTGAGCACAGAAAAGTCATCAGGGATCTGGGGACCCAAGTTGACAGTAGTCTTTCGCTTGACACTCATGTTGCTAAAGTAGTTAGGAAAACCTTCTATATCATTCACCTGATCATGAAGGGATTCACATCTAGATCAAGGGAGGTCATCGCCCCCTGTACTCATCACTCATTAGACCTATGATTGAGGACAATGCCCTGCTCGAATGTATCTGACCAGACACCTGATGCAGCTTGAAAGGCCCCAAAGTTCCTCACCAAAAGGATAAAGGGTCTCAAAAATATGTCTTATGCTGCCCGACTGAAAGAACTCCAGCTTTATTCAGTCTCATACCGCTTGCTCAGAGGTGACCTGTGCCTGACATATAAGGCCATGTCAAACCCAGATTTGATGAATATGCTTCACCTCAAAAATCTAGATCCCTCAGAACCACAAGGGCGGAGACTTAAACCTTGACACGGTTATAAATAGAACGTGCTGGAGGGACAGATTCATCACCCAGAGACTCCTATGCTGTGGAACAAAATCCCGGTACATGTGAGGCAGAGCACTGCTGGCCTTGTTCAAGAGGAATCTTGACCAATGGATGGGAGATCGCAGATGATATACCCCAGGGATTACTTCAGTGTCACTGCTTGACAGAGGCACAGAAAAATGATAGGCATAGTTTTTATTCAAACTAAAGGGGTGGCTAAAGCCACATAACTATGGGCTAGGCTTATAAATGCCCTTGGGCAGATAGCCTAGTATGAACCTATGAACCTATGAACCTATATATCTCGCCCTGTATCACTATTCATTTGATGTTTCCAGTTGACCTGTGTACATGCAGCTTATACTTAATCAGCATGCAGCTGACACTTTCACTAATGGCACGATGGTGGACTGCAACTGCCTGACTTTGTGAGTTGCATTACAGATACTAATGGGAATATGAAAACTACAACAAGCCTGCCCTGAAACTGCAATAAGAAACGTTTCCAGGTGTTGCACTGCAATTCGGTGTAAGCTGGACTTAACCTTCACAGGTAATAGCTTACTGTTGACTGAATCTTTTTATCTTGATCTACTTCCACTGTGGACAGTGGTTCTGAAGCAGACCTGGTCAGAATTCTGCCTGTTCAGATTGATTTCACTTTATTCCATTTTCACTAAATACTTTAGTGAGGCAGAAAATTAATAAAATGTGCTGGGCAGTTTACTGGTGCATTTTGTCATGGCAGCATCAACTTCACCCCATTATTGAAAGTAGAAAAGCTGTCAACCCATCAGTCTTAAAACAATTTAGGTGTAATGTTTCATAATTTTTTTAAACCACACTATTATTAAAATAATTTGTATGTACATTTTTACACTAGTCTTTATCTGTTTTTGGTACAGTAACAGTAAAGACAAACATGAACATTGCAGAGGAAAAAATCATTGAACAATAGAACATTTTGAAACTTGAACATTACTGAAGTTATAAAGGAATAACATTACTGCACAATAAAACATCAGACTGACTGCATAAAAAGCCTGAAAATATTATCATCTGGTCTCTGTGTTTAGCCTGTCAGAATCCTGCATGGAAAAGAAAATAAATTATGCAGTATCCTAGTACAAAGTAATGTTTGTGATACGCTGGGCTTCCTGTCGCAGTCCTGGAGGATGTGGTCATGGCCTAATTTAATGACCGAGTCATATCCAGTGACATATTAAGACTGCTGTCACTTTATTAGCGATTCAGAAGAGAATGATGTCTTACCAAGATACTTCTGTCATTTGCAATTGTGATCATTAGGCTATGGATAGTAAACAGGTGTTTGTTTTGGCTCACTTGTTTCAACAACATATTCTATTTCACTTCAAAGTTGCACATCCTAGTCTCTTAGCATCTGTATAGAATTTAATTTTGTCACGCTGGTAACAATCTTTTTGTGTCACTAGTTCAGCTGGTTTAGGTGTGGACTGGGATACTGAATCGTTGTTTATAGTAGCAGTTAAACATAAGGTTTGCTGAAGAAGCTCTACCAGAGGAATTGATTGTACTTCCATGGTTTATCAGCATGATGTAAGCTTTTTGTTTTCAGTAAATACCTTTCCTGTTTCCAGTTTTGTTGCCTTGCCAGTGTTGACCATAAACCTTTCAACTGTGTCATTAGCCTGCAGCCACAATAGATTCTTACTCTCTAATGAATAACTAACTTACTGCAGACCTGTTTGAGATGGGTACTATAACAAAATGATCCATTGCCTAATCTGATGGATTTGATATACCAAATATTGCTTTCAAGGTGAATTTCTTCAATCCATTCCTAGAACACATTAACAAAATGGTGAACTGATCATAATTATATATGTCATATGTTTTCTCTATGCAAATCCACACTTATCAGGATGTGCCAAATTCAGAACGAAGCAAGAAACTCTAATAATGAAAACTGGTATAGTCTGCATTATAGATGAGGAAAGAAATCAGCCTATATAAGAATGCCAACTCTGAGTCCTTACTCTCCTTTAAATGCATTGACAAGGCTTTCTGAGCCTTCACTCAATTTTCATAAAATTTTTGTTTCAATTCATTCAAGGTAAATTTAACTTTGCCTTTTTTTTATTTGGGGTACTGTTTCCATTACGTACAAGCATTCAAGGAATTACTCAGGAAGAAGAGGAAATAGGTGGAGTTACAGAAGAATGACAGCACCTCAAAACAGCATGTGCGGGGACTACAGAACAAATATGTGGCCAAGCTATGTATGTAAATAAGGTACACAAGGAAAGCTGACAGTGGAATGCAGACGTATAGGAAGTCATCAAAATAAAGGAGGAGTGCAGGAAAAAGTGGGAGACAGAAAAGGACCAGCCAAAGAAAGAATACTGGTTGGCTAACAAAGAGGCTGAGAGAGGAGCTGCAATAACAAAGAACAAAGGCATCAGAGGAACTCTACCAGCTTCTGGAAAGTGACTTGGTAAATGGTACAAAGAAACTCTATCAGGTTACAGAGCAAAGACATAAATATATCGAAAATTATCTGACACCCTTCATAAGGGATGCCAGCAACAACCAGCTCACCAGCCCACAGAAAATCAAAGGCAGATGGAAGGAGCAATTTCAGCAGCTTCTGAATGAGGAAACCCCACAGCAGCTGTACTACAGATAGAGGCTACACTGACAGAAGAGGAGGAGCCCACCACAGAAGAAGTAAGAAAAGCAGTAAGGAAAATGAATTCAGGGAAAGCAGCAGGCTTTGATAAAGTCACAGCAGATATGATCAAGTTGTGCAGTAAGATAGGGGAGAAATGGCTCATGAGGGTACTCATAGCAGTATGAAGATGACTGGAGAATAAGCATACCAATGCCAGTGTGCAAGAACAAAGAGGACATCCACAACTGTGGGCAGTACAGAGGTACCACTCTCCTGTTACACTGCATGAATTATTACTATATTAATATACAAATACACAAAGTAGTAGAAAATAAGATGGGAGATGGGCAGTTTGGATTCAGATCAGGATGCATCACAACCGACTTGATGTTTGCAGTGAAACAGATATTTTTCAAGAAGCAAGAGATAGGAAAGGAGTCCAACTGGCATTCCTAGACTTGGAGAAGGGATATGACAAGGTCCCAAGAAAGATGATTTAGGTAGTCCTATAGTGATTCAAAGGCCCTGAAACTTTGGTAGAATTAATGCAGACTATGTACAAAGACCCAATGACTCAAGTACAAACAGTGTTTGGTCTCACAGAGGGGTTCCCAGTGGAAGTAGGTGTGCATCAGGGTTCATCTCTGATCCTACTTTTTGTCATACTGTTGATTGACTACAACAGCAAACAGGGCGGAAGGTACAGATCAACTGAGTTTCTGTATGCAGATGATATGACATTATGGGCAGACTCTGAGCAAGGTCAAAGTAGCTTCACATGTGGAGAAGGTCAGAGAGAACAGATTACAGTGGTTCAGCCATATGTGCAGAAAAGCAGTAGACAATTTGGGGAAGAAGATTTAGGACAGATAGGAAGAAGACAAGAAGAAACAAGGGTATTCAGCAAAGAGATTGATGAATTGTATAAGAGAAGGCCTACAACAATCAGACATGACTATCAAAGAAGGTAGGAGAGTGGCATTGAATTGAGAGAGATGGCAACAATTGATACTACACCTACCCCATGTAGAAAATTGTAAAAAGGGGGTTGATGATGATGATATCATTAGGTATCATAACAATGACACCTATTACTTTAATAAAAGTAAGGTGAGAAGTTCACCATTTGCTTTTTTAAGTTTTGTAAAATCTATACCTTACTATTCCCCAGCAATGTTATAATCACTCATTATAATCAAAAGGCCTGCATAAAAAAGCTAAAATATCAGTCATCACCTTTCTAACCTCTCTAAGGTGATACACAAAGCTCCCCAATACCTCTGAATACAGGGGAATCTGCCTCACTGAACAATCAATGTACCATTAATCTGGGGAATTAAGCTCTGAGTAAGACAATCACCAACCCTCTTCTCCTAAATAGTGGATAGAAGGAAAAATAGTAGGCTATATAATCCTGTCTTACAACTGTTTCATATTTAGCTGCAGACATCATCTGCAGTTTGCTATGTAAGACCATTTTACACATTAGTATGTAAATTTGCATTCCAAAAAAATATCCAAAGCAGCATTTATTTTGGAATGCAATAAAAAGGGCTTTGCAGCTGTTTGCTTTTGTTCCATTCCCACCAGATTGACAAACATTTGGTGGAAGGTCATCCATACTCATATATCTCTTGTCTCAAAGTTAGTACTCCTGTAAAGGTAAAGTATCAGGGTAATATGGCAAGAAAAGCTTTAAAGCATTGTCCCCAGTTTCTAAAATATAACATTTTGTTTTACAAACTAGTACATTTCCTATAAATGTTTATCATTTCTATCACATGACAATGTCTCATACACAGCTTGTAAGGCCAAGAAAAAAATCATAACAATCATGATCTATTTCAAGAATTTTATATAAAAGAAAACTGCAAAAACTATGAAAAATGTACAATATTCCCCTCTGCCTGTTTTTAACTTATGCTAATCGCATAACACTGTATAGAAAATTCCACCAACTAAGCAGCTAAGAACTTTAACCTTTAAACAATGTATGTTCTTTAATATTTTCTGTGTGGTATTGACAACTATGCCAGGAGAAGTAGGGCAGTGGATGTGTAACACATACCAGCACAGCTAGCTGGAATTTTGTAAAGAATTATGTGTCATTTGTATATCAAACTGAATTGTACAGATACTTTTGTTGAAAAAATTTATTTGTGAAGCTGCTTGTGTTAAAAATGTACCAACAGTGGGTCCTGACTGTACTATAACTGGTTAAATGTATATGTTCTTACAGAGGATACTGGAAGAGAAGAGGTTAAGCCCCAGTTAACGTTTAGAAAAATATCCTGAAATTAAATTACCTGGTTTAGGCCATAAAGATTGCACCTGCGGTGGTGGTGCTGCGGTAGCGGTGTCGCCTCACAGTGAGGCGCTGTCCGGTTCAATTCTCAGCTAGAGCGTCTTCTGCGTGGAGACGTGTCAATGGGCATACCTTCATTGAAGGTTGTGCAGCAGAGCTGGCAACGTAAAAATCAACTGCCAATCATTAGCGGACTGGAGTTCCGTTGTGGCGACCCCTAACCGGGAAAAGCCGAAAGACACAACAAGGCCATAAATATTGTATTTTATAGTTCTGATTGCAGCCAGAGACTAAATGTCTATGCCAGAGAATGTTGCAGCTAGAGACTAAATGTCTATGCCAGAGAATGGTTTATTAGCTCCTGGTTCAATCCCCAGTGAAGCCAAGTAGCAATGGGTGTAGCATTGGAACCAGAAGTCAGCTGACTAGGGTATACAATGTCATTCTGTAATCTAGGACAAAAATGATGTTTTAATACCAGATGAGCGAGAAGTCTCAGAGCACTCTCTTTTTGGAAACTGACAAAGAAGGAAGACCACTCACCTACTTCATCTTGCCTTGCTCTAGTAAGTGAACAGGGAATATTAATTCTTTAGATCAGTCAGGAAAATACAGTGAGATTAGTTAAGTACTGTTTTTCTGTACCTATGCAAATTTATTCATCTGTGTTATTTTAATATTTCCTGTAACTGAAACTCTGGTGTTTATTGTAAATAGATATTTACCATTTTCATGTTCTTTTATTATTTATTATTAAATGTATTTAAACTTTTCATTGTGGCTGGCCCTTTAAAGAATATTTGACATTTGAGAGTACTTATATCTATTTGGTGACTCTGTGGCCACTCCTGAAAAGCCTTATTGCAGTGGTTAAACACTATAATTTGCATATATATTAATGTCACTCAGTATAATTGGGTAGTTTCTTAAGATCCTTAGAGTAGCTGGCTTTGGAGTGTCTGGTGGCAGTGTAACAACCTTATAGTCTGGGCAGAAGGGGGCATAGCTAGTAAAAATGTGTCAGCCTTTCCTATGTGTGTGTGTGTGTGTGTGTGTGTGTGTGTGTGTGTGTGTGTATGTGTGTGTCTGTGAGGCACACATCAAATCTCCAAGAGTTTGTGTGTCAGCTGCTTGGAGTAGGGATACGAAGCACTGGTTTCACAAAAAGGGTGCTGGAGGACTTGACTTGGATACTCGTCTGAGGGCTCAACTCTACAGCTGTGTCAGTAGGGAGTTTTACTGTGGACCTGAAGAGAGAGAGAGAGAGAGAGAAACCCAGACGTGGACTGAGTGTGTTCCCCTGTGTGCTCTTAAGGGAAATTGCGCTTGGTGCAGAGAGTTGCATCTGGAAATACTGGGTGTATCTCTTTTTGTTCCAAGTGAACATCCCTCTCCAATGTCAGTGGTGAGGATTCACACTCCTTGATTACTGGATGAGATTGGGGACATCACATTTTCACTGTACAATTATATATAGATATATATATATATATATATATATATATATATATATATATATATATATATATGTTGTATTTACAGTGACTGGAACAGTTCCCCTAAACCTCACATAACTTAACTCCCTCAGGCTATTTAACTATCTATCCATACTTTCTTATAACTGTTTACCTATAAGTGTAATCTACAGACCACTTATACCAAACCTTTAAGTATTACTTTAGTGCCTTATATGGCTCATAATGTATCTGTTACTCACTGTCTAGCCTCCCACAGGGCAACTTACCTGATCATAATGCTCCTGATTGTTGTGTTCCTGTGCCTCCTCCATGGAAAGGACATGCTTCACTTATCCTCACTCTGTTTGGGCTTACTCTGCTCCCTTACCCTACTCCCATTTCCCACCCACCCCAAATTATATCTCATTTATACAAGAGTTCCTCCACTCCCTCGCCTCTTCCATACAGTCTTAACGTACAGTTTTACTCCCTCCTTTAAAAAACAGTCTTCTCCTCTTTAAAGAAACACTTTCATCATTCTTTTCTTCAGATACCTCTCTTCTTCTTTAGGCTTTTCCCAGTTAGGGGTCGCCACAGCTGATAACCTGTCCACTCATGATTCTCAGCGGAGTTTTACGGTGTTGAGTTGCCAGTCCAATGCCCAACCTTCCACAGAAGGCACACACACACCTAGGGCCAATTTAGAGTGTCCAATCCACCTACAGCATGTCTTTGAGATGTGGGAGGAAACTGGAGCACCCAGAGGAAACCCACGTGACCACAAGGAGAACATGCAGACTCCGCACAGAAGGCACCCCAGACGAGGATCGAGCCTGAGAGCCTCTTGCTATGAGGAGGCAATGCTAACCGCTGCAACACTGTGGCCACCCCTCTTCAGATACCTCTCTATACATAGAATATTCTCTTCCCTCCATCTTCATTACCCCATTTGTTTCTGACTGAGTTACACACAACTAACTTCTACTGTATCTTCTCTCTCTCATACTTTACTTTCATCCAACCCTAAGTTAACCTATTTTCAACTTCACTTAAATATAGCTTTTCTGTGCTTTACCTAAACTTGATACTACTACATACCCTCAAATACTTCTTGTCTAGCTGACCCTATTACCAAGGTACTCACTTAAATCCATCTGACTATTTCATCATCTTCATCTTCACTATAAGTTCACTGCTCTCTCACCATTACAATTCTTCACCTAAAATTTCTCTCACACTAGAACTAGTGCTATTACTAACAAACCTTACTTCCTATAAAGTCCATAATAATGGTATCCTTTCTCCCAGTGCAATAACTGAGTTGCCTAACTACACAAACTTTCATGAGAGCATAGGACTGCGTCTATCTCTCTACTATTCATTCACTTTTTCAAATATAAAATATTCCCATCTACATTACAGCCTACACTAAAATACAAAATTAAACATAAGTATCCACCAGTCCCTCTACCCCCATTACACGACATCTCTGAGGAGATATTCATCCCAGCCTAGGCTCACCTCAGTAACCTCATAATATTTGCCCAGAAAATAATTCTACAAACCACACCTTTCCTTCAGCAACAGCAAAAGTGTCATGCCTGCATCTCATCATTATAAATTTCAGAAGTATGTGAAATAAGATACCAAAATTTCCTGCATAGCTGGCACACCATTCTCCTGATATTGTAATCATAACTGAAACATGGTTTAAACCAGAAATCAAGGAAGATGAAATCATACCTGCTGGTTACAATATTCTCATACTGACATAAAAAACTGTGAGCATTGCATACACCCCATAGAATTACTATCCGTCTTCAGAAACACCGTCCGATCAAAAATGCTGAGATACTCACAACCTGCCTTACTCTCAACAAACACAAGAGCCTTTGTCTAACTACTGTGTATATATCCCCAGGTGACAATATCAATACAACAGAGGAATTGTTTTCTTGGACTGCCACCAGCAAACAATAAATATCGACTCCTAACATTATGGACCTATTTGGTTTTGCTCGATTTATTTTTATGGTGCAACAAAGTATAACAAAGCCAACAGCAGACAATCTACTATAGACTGGATTCCTACCAATGCCCCTCACAAAATCCTCTCAACTGTCTTAATTCCAGACACTTTAAGTGATCACCTCCCCACATTTGCCATTAAGCAACCCTGCAGGACTCCAAAACTGCATTCTTATAACTATGTATGTAACACTTCTGCTTTCAATAAGGATTTATTTATCTTGACTCTAAAATTAGTTTAATGGATCCCATTGCATATACTTCTTCTAGATGAATCAGTTATACTATTTAATAATACATTTCTAAGCATAATAACTGACCAAACTCCTGTCAGTTATAAAAGGATCAAATCAAATCCAGTCCCACTGCCTGGTTAACAAGGCAGATGAAACAGCTTATGACTCTGAGGTAAAGCGCAGAAATACTGGAAGATAACTAGAAGCAACCCCAACCTACAAAAAACAAATAGCTCAAAAGTACCAGGGAAAATATGCCAAACATAATGAGAAAACTTACCACAACAACCTCTAAAACAATAATCAAGCTAATTGTAAACTCTTCTGGTTCTCAATTAATCAACTTCTACATACTACTTGTACCCTAAAGACAATTCTTCACTTGATACCAAAACAAAAATATTGCCATTGAATTCAGCGCACACCTAATCCAATTTATAGCTTGCCTTCTGAAACATATACTTATCCTGGGACAGGGGTGGGTGGGCAGGTCACAGACAACCACTCCCCCTTAGATGATAGGGTGACTGATGCAAATATGTTCTGGAAACATACATTCAGTTCACCAAACTGCCACCTGGATGTCACTTTTATTTCAGTATAAAAGAATATGCATTCACACAGGGAACATGTCCTAATCTGCCACAATGATGAGGGTAACACATACTCCAGGGAGTTTAGGACACTAAAATATGCTCTTTGTTCCAGGATTCCAGTGAGAGCAATCCCCCCAATCCTCCATGGCAACTTGTACTGTGGCTCCTCCCAATGGCTATAACTCTCAATGAGGGTTATAATGAACCCGACCACAAGCTAAATAATCCAGAAGTGAGGGCACCAACGACAGTTCACTCTGAACAGGAATGATTTTATTTGAAAAACCACATCAATATACACGGTTAAGCATTTTCATCCCTCTTGTGGGAACTTCTTCAGAACAAATTTTACCAACCCACCCACTAATTAAATACACAACTAACTGACCAATCCACATGAATTTTAAAGCAACAGTCTTTTAAAAAACACAGTGATATTGTAAAAATAAAACATCAATAAAAATGCAATAAAAAATACCCATGAGAATTATATTAATAAGATCTAATATCTGCACTCTTTTTTATTTTTATTTTTTGCATTTTTTTTATTGTATTTTTATTGACATGTTTTATTTTTAGAATATCACTGTGTTTTTTTAAAAGACTTTTGCGTTAAATTTCATGTGGATTGGTCAATTAGTTGTGTATTTAAGTGCTGGGTGAGTTGGTAAAATTTGTTCTGAAGAAGTCCCCACAGAAGGGATGAAGGCACGTTACCATGTATATTGTGTTTTTTTCAAAAAAAATTGTTTATGTTCAGTGTGAACTGTGGCTGGTGTCCACACCTCTGGATTATTTTATTCTCAATGGGGGGTTATTTAGTATTGAGGAATAAATAAGCTCAGGTCTGATATGGGCAAACTTGAAGGTTGACAGGCATGGAAAAAATAAATATATGGAAAATAAATATGTAGAAAAGATTCTGCTTAGCTATGAATTTAACAGTTTTTAAGTCAGCAGGACTATGAGCAGTTGTTCATCATTTGCACACACAAAAAAAAAAAAAGTTGGTGTCTGTATTTGTCAAACGATGTACTATTCTCCAGCACTGTGCAAACTTAGATTTTGTATATTTAGGTTGTGAGATGGGGGGAGCTCTTCCCCCCACAGTACTTGGACTATTTTTCTCCAAGACTGAGGTTTGTAGGTTAATTTATTTTTACTGATTTCTGTCAAGTGTTTATAAGTAGAATTTTTATTCCAAGAACCCTGTAGATACCCCCCTCTGCTCAGAGAGTACCGCACAGCCAGCATTTACAATCTTCTCTGACAAATTCCACACTGAGTTGTTGCTGCTACCATACTTTTCTGTTGGAACCTTCCAGTTAAACAAATATAGGGCATCCTTATGAAGTCACTGTTGCTATACACCCTGTATACCATTCCCTTTCTCAGCATGCACAGAAGATGCATCTGTCTCTTACCTTTGCCTTTTCGCCTGATATGAGTACACCTTTAGTAAGCTAAAGGCAGTTACTTTTTTATATTTTTGTCATTTTTAGTAACATACCATCTTCACCAATATCGCTCATGCTTTGCTGTAATCAAACCAGCAGTGTGAAAACAGCAATTTTTCTCAGTCACCACAGCACAGAAACTTTACACAGAATTCGGATGTATGACAAAGTCTGTTTAGTGTACAAGCCATTCACTAATTAATTGACCTAGCTTGACAAAGTTTTCACACCTGTGGAGGTTGAGGGGCAGGGCTATTCTGAAGGCTAGATTAAATGACAGAAATAACAAAGAGATACAGAACACGGCTCCACAAAGTTAATCACCCAGAAGGGAGGAACTTTGAAGAGAGATCTCCAGATGGCAATGATGGAATTTGTACATGTCACAAGGAAATGGGAACGGCAGAAATCAATGTAACATTATATAGCAGCAAAAAATGGAAAGTGCAAGGAACACGTGTTTCAATCACAGTAAATGAGACAGAGCTGGTGTTAGGAACACTTGAACAAAGAAACCATGAAGTAAATGCATTAAAGCATCTTTGCCGCTGTCAGAACACATTTTTTCTGGACAAGACAATTCCCTACATTTCACAGTTTACAATCAAAGGTTTTTGTTTTTCTTTTTTATACAAAACACTTCTAATTAAAACAAAACAATGGACTTTAATGAGAAACATGAACTCCAATGGTTAGACTATTTTTTTTTTTTACTATTCAGAAATGAGGCCCTGCAGAATTCCTTTCCCTGTTTATAGCGAGGGTAGAAGTTCCCCAACCTTCCCCCAAGTAATGAAATTCCTACGCTTTCATTGCAAACAGTTTCCAAGAGCAGAGCACATTTTTCACATTCTGATCAGGTCAATAGGAAACAAAAGAATGCAATAGACAACCACAATGTTAATGTTCTTTGATGCTTTGGTACCGGTCAATAAAACAAAAAGCAAATGAATAACATGCTTGGTTTGGATTCTGTGCACTGCACTTGTAGCATTGCCTTAAAAAAGCCTGCATGCGGTATTTGTACTGTTATATATTCATGTAACCAGGCAGAGACTACCTCTCCCAAGGTGGTCTAATCTATCTTTGAAAGGGTTGCTGTACAGCTCCCTCACCCCACATTATTAAATATTCCTCTGCAAATATATTTAATGTAATTGCTCTGATAAACTGTAAACAATGCTACTGTCCATTCTCCTGGGCTCATTCATTTTTTCCTGTCATTAAAGCAGTAATGACACAACATTTGTAGCATCAGGCAATGCACAGATGTGAAAAAAGTGCAGCTTAGCTAAGACAAATAACTATGCCCAGAAGTATGTATGCTTACTCTTTACTCGCTTGATTTTTACTGACTAGGCAAATTCGGGTGGAAAAAGCATCTTCCTTTAGTGGAGACTCATGTAGGAAAATTGCAAATATTACACAACAGTGGCTGTATGGACTTGTAGTAGAACAGCACACAATGAGCATTAACTACTGTTAATTTGGACTTGTAGTAGAATAGCACAGAATAAGCATTAACTATTGTTAGAATTTTGGCAACAGCGTAAGTGTAAACAGTGCTAGGGTTTCACACAGGCATTCATTTAAGTATAAAATTTGTTAGTAGCTTAGGGAAATTTGTCATATTTTCCCCCTTTCTTCTAAGGTACTTATAAATATCCTTTTTTCCTTTTGTATGTCATATTAAGGTTATCTGACACATTTTTCTTTCTTATGTTTTCTGTAGCCGTGCACCAGTTTCCACTATACTTTACAAGTTTCTTTCTTTAGCACAACAAATTCTGCTGTGTTAGTGTTCATTAGGCAGTTATACCTCTGTATTGGAGACTTTTTACATTGTTGAGCTATATTTGTCGAGGCATGAGTATGAATCCTGCTGTGTACCCTCCTCCAGCAGGTCCATACTGTGTGTGACCCTGGACATTTCGCACTGCACCCTTCTGCTCTTAGATCATAGTAAAAAGACAAACAGCAGCTGAGCACATTTTTCTTACTACCTGAGAATAAAGTCCCCAATATATATAATCTTTAGAAGTGTGTTATGGAAGATTCTGTTGTAGGGATTTCATTAGATGAATCGAAGAAATTGGATCATAGTTGATGTGGATCTCAGTTGCCACTTCAGTATTTTTTTCTTTCTTTCTTTTGGAGAAGGAAGTAGTTATGTATTTTTTAAGGAACAATATTTCGCCACACTACTGTACCATTAACGTTTTAGAGGACCTTGGAATAGTCTTCCTTTGGCTTTATATAATGTTGAAGGATGGAAATGCGTTTGTAAGCTTTCATTTTGAAATGGGCAGACTTTTTTAGTGCCTCATTAATGTGTGTGGTGGGTCAACAGAAGAATTCAGCTGTATCGCAGGTGTAACCTTTCTCTATGAATTTGGGCCAAAATTTTACAGTGTCTCTGTGATACATTGTGACTGATTTGGAGACATAAAATCTGTAGTGTTTCAAAAAAAAAAGATCTGTAGTATCTCTCTAATCTTTCATGCAGGATAAGCAGTGGAATTCCTTACTGCCTCAGTAACCTTTCATGGCTAGGAATTTGACTTTCAGCAGTCCTGCTAAAGCCATCACACACACGCACACACACACACCACACACACACTGCAGCCTAAGTTAAGCTCACTTGCCAGCATGTTTGCAAGCTTCCGAGCCCCCCAAGCCTTTCTGTGTTGGAGGGAAGCATTCTAGCTTATCAGTGGGAGTGGTAAGCACTAGGTAGCCTATCTACCACAAGACCAGGTACAGATTCTTACTTTTAGCACTTGAGTTTGCTTATTCGTGCTCAGCACTTGTTCAGAACTTGTTGTTAGCACTAAATAAGCTACAAATTACTACAGCACTCAACCTTCCTCTTTACCTAGAGGAAAATAGTTTTTGTACTTACTTTCCTCACTTGCTTAGAGAAAAACAGCTCTTATACCCACTTTCCTCATTTGTCTAGAGGAAACTAGTTTTTTATTCAGTCTTGCCCAAGGGTCAGGTCCCAGTGTTATCTCCTGTCTATCTGATGAATCTGGGCATCTTAGGGCAATGTAGCAATTGCCTCATGTACATAGACAACCCTCTCCTCCTACCACCCAACACCAGAAGCTGTGAGAGATGCACTTATCTAGCCAAACTGGAGGTAAAGCACTCTCCAACCAAGACTGAGCTTGACAGTCAAGAGGAGAAGGTAAACACTTGCACCACACCACACTCATCACATAGTCCCACTAAACCTACACCACCAAAATCCACACATAGAAACTCAAAAACATTCACAGAGGCTCTCAATAATAATCTGCTCAAGCAACAGGGACCTCCAAAGCAGAAACACAAGCAACCTCCACCCCCCAACACAACCCAAATCACACATAGCCCACAGACTCAGTGTGCCAATAAACCACAGCCATAAGGCAAAACAACATACCCAACATGCTAGTCATAGGTGACTCTATAGTCAGGCACACTGATGTTCCACTCATCAGGCTAAACAAGGAGAAAGTTACTGTCAGCTGCCTTTCAGGTGCCAGGATCCGCCACATAACCCACGGACTCAGGTCACTCCACAACAAGTACAAATATGACTCTGTCATTGTCCATGTTGGTGTGAACGACCTGAGACATACCTCCCTGGACTACATGAAAAGAGACATGGAAGAGCTCTCCAATCTTGCAGCCCAGGCAGGTATGACCATAGCCTTGAGTAGCATCCTGCCATCTCCCAGAATGATACCGCAGTACAAGGACAAAATGATTGACTTCAACAATTGTCTAAGCTTCTGGTGTCATTCTAAGAGGATCCAGTATCTGCCTGCCTGGGACAACATGGTCGCCAGACCACGATGCTTTGCCAGAGATGGCCTGCACCTGTCACCCCTGGGACTCCGCATACTGGCTAAGGGTCTTGCCACCCCTATACTGCCTTTTTTAGGCAAGGCTGAAATGACAAATTCACCACTGTAACAGGAACAGGCAAGCAAAACCTGAGGGTAATGCTGCTCAAAGCTAGAAGTCTAAATCTCAAAATGCACTCACTCAAGGCACTCCTTAAAATGGAGAACATCGATATCTGTGCAGTGACTGAGACCTGGTTCAAGGCTCTAGAGAGCACCCCTGTATTACCAGGCTATAACTCATGCCACACTTTTTGGCCATCTAACCTGGACCAGAACACCAAAGGTGGAGGTGTGTCCATATTCATTAAGGATATCCACACCTCCAGGCTAGTTGTGCAGCATAATGTATCTGAGGTTATCCAAGTGCAACTAACTCTGGGCAAAACTGCAATCCAAATTGTAGTTTGCTACAGATCCCCCACCATGCCCCAGGATTCCCACTCATCTTTTCTTGATATACTGGAAAATATTAGGGTTCAACCAAACGGGCGGCCACGGTGGTGCAGTGGTTAGCATTGCCGCCTCACAGCAAGAGGTTCTCCGGTTCGATCCTCGGCTGGGGTGCCTTCTGTGCGGAGTCTGCATGTCCTCCCTGTGGTCGCGTGGGTTTCCTCCGGGTGCTCCGGTTTCCTCCCACATCCCAAAGACATGCTGCAGGTGGATTGGACACTATAAATTGGCCCTAGGTGTGTGTGTGAGTGTGCCTTCTGTGGAAGGTTGGGCGCCGGGCTGGCAACTCGACACCGTAAAACTCCACTGCCATTCAATGTGCGGACAAAGTGATCCGCTGTGGCGACCCCTAACCGGGAAAAGCCGAAAGAAGAAGAAGAAGATTAGGGTTCAACCAAACACCCTAATAATGAGCAATTTCAACTACCCCACCATTAACTGGGAAAACGACTCATGTACCAACTCCTTCTCTCAACGCTTTCTGGAATTCATAAATTCCAATGCCCTGGATCAACTTATCCACACCCCCACCAGGGGCAGTAATATCCTAGACCGTCATTACCAACATGAGTGACCGGTGTTCCACACCTGAAGTCAGCTCCTCGTTAGTCAGATCCGAACAAAAGCTAATCACCCTAGATATCTGCATCCTGCCCCCACCCACCATTAAGGAAACCATAGTAAAAAATTTCTACAAAGTCAACTTCATGCTTCTTAAGACAGAAGTGGTGAACTTCATGACACCCATGCAGATGGCCAATACAGTTACAACTGCTAAATCCTACACAAATGCACTCTATAAGCACTTACACGAGTGCATGGATCATGCTATCCCAAACAGAACCAAGACACTATCCTCTAAAAAAAAAAGCCAATCTGGTGGTCCTCTGCCATAAACAAACTCTACAACAGAAGGAAGAAACTGTTGCAAAAGAGAGTAAAATCTCATGAGTGGAGAAGCTCCCTGGTCAGCCTCAGTAAGAAGTTGAGATCCCTTATAAGATCCTCCAAAGCTAGCTACGAAAACAAAATTGACACTGATTCTAAGGGCAACCACAAAGCATTCTATAGCTATGTCAAGAATCTCAATGGCAACACCCAGATCTGATCTGAGTTACAGCACAATGGCATGAAAATGACAGAACCAACTGATATTGCCATCATCCTGGCAGATAAGTTCAGTGCTAACTTTACCCCCTCTCACCCCCTAAAGGGCCCATATCTATACAGGAAGAATGCAGAGTCCCTGTAATCACATCTATGCAGGTAAAAGCTGCACTTTCTAAAACTAAAAACACAGCATTCATGGGACCAGACAACATCCCAGGCTGCGTTTTGCACGAACTTGAGAATGAACTGGCTCCCCACCTAAGCATCATGTTCAGTCTTAGTCTCACATCAGGCTTTGTGCCCACTGAATGGTGCACAGCAACATTTATCCCACTCCACAAAGGGGGAGCCACCACTGATCCTGAGAACTATCGCCCTATTAGCCTGACGAGCCTGGTCTGCAAGGCCATGGAGCATATCATCATGGAGCTCATAAACAAAGACATTGGTAACCTCCAAACTTTGGACCCCACTCAGTTCCGGTTTGTGAAAGGCAGATCATGCCTTCGAACCTGATCGACTTTTTTGAAGCAGTCACCAAAGCCATAGACGAGGGTAAGGTGGCTCACACAGCCTATCCTGACCTCGCCAAGGCTTTTGACACCATCCTAAATTCTGGAATTATAGCTAAACTCACTAAACTAGGTATAAATTCCTACATCACAAGATGGGTTTCCAACTGGCTCACTGACAGAACCCACACTGTAAAAGTTGCAGACTCCAAATCTGACTTCAAACCAGTGACAAGTGGAGTATCACAGGGTTTAGTCCGGGGACCTCTCTTGTTTGGTATCTACTTCTCTGAAGTACAGGCTAACACAGAAGGCCTCTGGCGAATAAAGTTTGCAGATGACTGCAAAGTAGGAGCCATAGTCAAGTCCGCAAATGATGTGGACATCCTACAGAAGGGCCTCACTGAGACAGATGCCTGGTGTCAGTGACATGGCCTCTAGCTCAATGCCAAAGAGTGCATTATCATCCCTTTGGTAAAAACTCTGTACCCATGAACTACTACATAAACGGCAGTCTACTTAATGTCAAATGTGTGATAAATGACCTTGGGACCCAGGTAGATAGTAGTCTGTCCTTTGATAATCACATCGCCACAGTAGTCAGGAAATCCTTCTATGTGGTACACCTCATCACAAAAGGGTTCTCATCCAGGGAAAAAGAGGTAATTGTTCCCCCTCTACTCGGCATTCATTAGACCCATTATAGAGTACAATGCCCCTTTTGGTATGTGCCTCACAAGACATCTGGCCACAGAAGTAACTCACAAAGAGGATTACTGGCCTCAAACAGATGCCCTACACTGACCATCTCAAAATACTCCAGCTTTACTCTGTAGCATATTGCCTACTCCAAGGAGATCTCTGCCTAATATATAAAGCTATGTTAAACCCAGAGCTGTTGGACATGCTACACCTAAAGAAATCCCAATCCCTCTGAGCTATATGCTCTAGGGACCTAAACCTTGTCACCACAATAAACAGGACATGCTGTAGGGATAGATTCCTATCCCAGAGACTTCCTATACTCTGGAACAAGCTACCCATCTATGTCAAGCAAAGTTCCTCATTAGCACTCTTCAAGAAAAATCCTGATGAGTGGATGGGAGATAGGAAATATACCCTGGGGATCACTTCTGTGGCTATGCTCGACAGGGACACAGGAAATTAACTTTCTTGGGTGGCGTAAGCAGGGAACCTTGTTGGCAAAAGCTTATTTAGGACCTTGGGCCAATAGCCTAGTACCTACCTATGAACCTATGGACAAAGCAGATCACTTCCCCCACATTGATAGGAGAAGCAACAGCTTATTTATTTATTTGTTTGACATTTGTTTACTGGAATGGTCTTAGTGGGTCAACAGAACATGTTTTCAGTGGGCGGAGGCCTGGGGAGAAAAGTTCCCCATATATACATTTAGTACATTGCGATGAAAAAATTTCATATAACAGCCAATAAAAATAATACAACCATAGTCATGGCATCAAAATTTGTTACAGTATAGTTCAAGTAAGATCATGACAATTTGCAATAATGTAAAGTCGGGACATGTGAATGTGCCCCTCATTTATAATCCATAATCTTCTTAGGAGTGTGAGTTAAGCAATTAAAATTGTACTAGTATAGAGTGATTGAGAGCTGCATAGGTTTCTAATATGTTGAGGTGAACAATGTTTCTTTGGAAATGACATGTCATCCTAAAATCATTCCTGATACTTTAAGTAGGTTCAAGTAAAGGAGAAATAGTAATATTGCAGTTTAAAATTCAGGTTGAATGAGAGTTTAAAGAGATGGAAGCACTGAGGTGTAGACTGAGTGTTAATATAATTTGACTGAAGAAAAACAGGGGTGGGGTTGCTCAGACAGAGTTTAGAGAGACAGAAGGGTGGGGGGTATAGCAAGGTGGCTGAGGTAGAGGAGGGATTAACCTGGAGTTGTACTAGTGCAGAGCCATGTATTATGTAGGTATTCTTTTAATGAAGCTTTGAAGAGTCCTAGGCCTGGAATGGCTCTAGTAGCTTGTGGAAGGGAATTCCATAGTTTTCAGACAAAGTAGGAATATAGTGACTGACATGGTCTTTTTGAACGTTTAGAGATTACTAGCAGTTTTTTATCCTCTCATCTTATAGATATATGCTTTGTATGGCTTGACTAGATTGTCTAGTGCAGGACAGGCAGTGGGCTGGTAAATTATGTTGTGCATAGCTGATAGTTGGATATATGCAAGTTGATTTGGGAGTTCAAGCCAGTTTAGTTCACATAATAGCTTGCAGTGATCTGTGTGGTATTTGGAGTTTGTAGCAAATTTAGCGACTTAATTATAGCACTGTTCCAAATTAGTCTTAGTAGAGCTCATGGAGCTCATAAACAAAGACATTGGTAACCTCCAAACTTTGGACCCCACTCAGTTCCGGTTTGTGAAAGGCAGATCATGCCTTCGAACCTGATCGACTTTTTTGAAGCAGTCACCAAAGCCATAGACGAGGGTAAGGTGGCTCACACAGCCTATCCTGACCTCGCCAAGGCTTTTGACACCATCCTAAATTCTGGAATTATAGCTAAACTCACTAAACTAGGTATAAATTCCTACATCACAAGATGGGTTTCCAACTGGCTCACTGACAGAACCCACACTGTAAAAGTTGCAGACTCCAAATCTGACTTCAAACCAGTGACAAGTGGAGTATCACAGGGTTTAGTCCGGGGACCTCTCTTGTTTGGTATCTACTTCTCTGAAGTACAGGCTAACACAGAAGGCCTCTGGCGAATAAAGTTTGCAGATGACTGCAAAGTAGGAGCCATAGTCAAGTCCGCAAATGATGTGGACATCCTACAGAAGGGCCTCACTGAGACAGATGCCTGGTGTCAGTGACATGGCCTCTAGCTCAATGCCAAAGAGTGCATTATCATCCCCTTTGGTAAAAACTCTGTACCCATGAACTACTACATAAACGGCAGTCTACTTAATGTCAAATGTGTGATAAATGACCTTGGGACCCAGGTAGATAGTAGTCTGTCCTTTGATAATCACATCGCCACAGTAGTCAGGAAATCCTTCTATGTGGTACACCTCATCACAAAAGGGTTCTCATCCAGGGAAAAAGAGGTAATTGTTCCCCCTCTACTCGGCATTCATTAGACCCATTATAGAGTACAATGCCCCTTTTGGTATGTGCCTCACAAGACATCTGGCCACAGAAGTAACTCACAAAGAGGATTACTGGCCTCAAACAGATGCCCTACACTGACCATCTCAAAATACTCCAGCTTTACTCTGTAGCATATTGCCTACTCCAAGGAGATCTCTGCCTAATATATAAAGCTATGTTAAACCCAGAGCTGTTGGACATGCTACACCTAAAGAAATCCCAATCCCTCTGAGCTATATGCTCTAGGGACCTAAACCTTGTCACCACAATAAACAGGACATGCTGTAGGGATAGATTCCTATCCCAGAGACTTCCTATACTCTGGAACAAGCTACCCATCTATGTCAAGCAAAGTTCCTCATTAGCACTCTTCAAGAAAAATCCTGATGAGTGGATGGGAGATAGGAAATATACCCTGGGGATCACTTCTGTGGCTATGCTCGACAGGGACACAGGAAATTAACTTTCTTGGGTGGCGTAAGCAGGGAACCTTGTTGGCAAAAGCTTATTTAGGACCTTGGGCCAATAGCCTAGTACCTACCTATGAACCTATGGACAAAGCAGATCACTTCCCCCACATTGATAGGAGAAGCAACAGCTTATTTATTTATTTGTTTGACATTTGTTTACTGGAATGGTCTTAGTGGGTCAACAGAACATGTTTTCAGTGGGCGGAGGCCTGGGGAGAAAAGTTCCCCATATATACATTTAGTACATTATGATGAAAAAATTTCATATAACAGCCAATAAAAATAATACAACCATAGTCATGGCATCAAAATTTGTTACAGTATAGTTCAAGTAAGATCATGACAATTTGCAATAATGTAAAGTCGGGACATGTGAATGTGCCCCTCATTTATAATCCATAATCTTCTTAGGAGTGTGAGTTAAGCAATTAAAATTGTACTAGTATAGAGTGATTGAGAGCTGCATAGGTTTCTAATATGTTGAGGTGAACAATGTTTCTTTGGAAATGACATGTCATCCTAAAATCATTCCTGATACTTTAAGTAGGTTCAAGTAAAGGAGAAATAGTAATATTGCAGTTTAAAATTCAGGTTGAATGAGAGTTTAAAGAGATGGAAGCACTGAGGTGTAGACTGAGTGTTAATATAATTTGACTGAAGAAAAACAGGGGTGGGGTTGCTCAGACAGAGTTTAGAGAGACAGAAGGGTGGGGGGTATAGCAAGGTGGCTGAGGTAGAGGAGGGATTAACCTGGAGTTGTACTAGTGCAGAGCCATGTATTATGTAGGTATTCTTTTAATGAAGCTTTGAAGAGTCCTAGGCCTGGAATGGCTCTAGTAGCTTGTGGAAGGGAATTCCATAGTTTTCAGACAAAGTAGGAATATAGTGACTGACATGGTCTTTTTGAACGTTTAGAGATTACTAGCAGTTTTTTATCCTCTCATCTTATAGATATATGCTTTGTATGGCTTGACTAGATTGTCTAGTGCAGGACAGGCAGTGGGCTGGTAAATTATGTTGTGCATAGCTGATAGTTGGATATATGCAAGTTGATTTGGGAGTTCAAGCCAGTTTAGTTCACATAATAGCTTGCAGTGATCTGTGTGGTATTTGGAGTTTGTAGCAAATTTAGCGACTTAATTATAGCACTGTTCCAAATTAGTCTTAGTAGAGGTTTGTAGGATGGTTAGAACAGTGGCACCATAAAATAGGGAGGGAAGCAGGTAGGTTTTTGCAGGGTTGTTTTGGTTGCAGTGCTAAAGTATTGCCTGTTTCTATGTAGGACTCCTAAATTTTGGTTAGTTTTCTTTATATTTTGTTGAATGTGGGTGTCAAAGGTAAGTTTATTATCAATAATGACTCCTAATAGCTTAGTTTTGTTTACTGTTTCAATGATAGTATTATCAGCTGAGTAAATTTTAAAATGAGCAACAGTGAGGATATTGTTTTTCAGGTGAAACAGTATGAGTTTCGTTCTTTTGGCATTAAGAAAAAGTTGTACATTTGTGAGCCAGTATTCAATGGCTGTGAAGGATTTTTGTTTAATGGAGAATTGTTCAGAAAGTGTGGGAAAGATACAGATAATGGTGGAGTCATCTGCATATTGGATGAGGGTTCCAGAGGAAGAGAAAGTACATAACTTGTTTGTAAATATTTTAAACAGTAGGGGATTAGGATGGAGCCTTGGGGACACCTGTTGGATTGTGAGAAAGGGTCAGAGTTCGTTTGATCATTTTATAGCTTGTTTCCAATCTTGGAGATAACTTTTAAATCACTGCACAGTGGTGTGAGAGAAACCTAGGTTCGATAGTGTGTTGAGGAGTAAATGGTGAGACACTGTGTCAAAGGCTTTAGAGAGGTCTAGGAATACTGAGGAAATGTAGTTTCCTGCCTCTATGGCCCTATTCACAGTATCTGTAAAGGATATTAAGGCTGTGGATATGCTGTGTCCAAAACGGAAGCCATGTTGAGTTTGGGTAAGTAGATTTTTTTCCAGTAAATATTGCATTAACTGTTGGTGGATACATCTTTGAAGAATTTTGGATACAGCTGATAATATGGATATGGGGTGGAAACTGGATGCTTCAGTGGAGTTACATCCTTTGTGGATGGGGGTGATATAAGATAACTTTCAAATGTCAGGGACTAGAGATTCAGTTAGTGACCTATTAATTAGGATACTGATTGGACAGGTGACTGAGCTGATGGCAAGTTTTAGGTATTGTGGTGGGAGATTATCTGCTGAGGTGGAGCAGGGTTTAAGTTTGAGGAGTAGTCTTTTTATGGTAGCTGTATGGGTTGAAATGAGAAAAAGGTTAGGCTGATGATGAGTAGGTTATGTATGTTGTTGTGGATGGAGTCAGAACTAGGTGATGACATGTTGGAGTCCCAATTGGTAGATGTGTTAGGGGGTCTAGTGTTGGAAGTGTTTGCCAGAAGGTCAGCTATGGATTTTATAAAGTGCTTATTAAAGTTTTCAGCTATCAGGGATGGAGAGGTGTTGGGTGATGGAGAGAGTTCTTTGTTTGTACCTGGGTTAAGTATGGTTAATACAGAGTGCCAGAATTCTTTTGGGGTTACTTTTGTGTTGAAGTGGGAGGTATGAATAATAGGCTTTCTTGTTTTTGTTTACTAGTTTTGTAATGTCAATGTGGAGTTTTTTTGAAATGGATGAGATGAAATGAATGAAATTGTTTGCAGTCTGTCATTTCATTGTAGGAAGTCATTGTTCTCAGCAGAGTAGATTAACTCTGTTCACTGGTGTCCCAGATTGGGACAGATAGTCTATGACAGCAAAGCATGCTGGAACCTTTACTCAACTCCTATCTGACAGCCATTACATCTCCAAACTCCAAACACTTCAGCAGTGAGTAACAGATATTACCTTCTCTTCTCTGCTGCTCAGGAAGAAGCTAATATTGTGTCCCATAAGTGAGTGCTAGTATATACAAGAATGACATTAATCTAATGCTTCATGTAACTGAATATATACTGTATGCAGTAAAGACACACCTGACATTCAGAAACAAACAGCAGTATATTGCAGGAAATATAATGTGGTGAGTGGTGGCATCAGGCTGTGGGAAATTCAGAGACACGTAGTGCAGCCACATTAGGCTATAAAAAACCTCGGCCACAGCACTATGCAAATGAGCATATAATTTGAATGAAATGAGCAACATTATTCTAATAAGCATCATGGGGAATGCAAATGATGGAAAAAAAACATATGGAGTGAATAAAAAATGCATAAAAATTGCACTAGGAGACAAGACTAGCAAAGTAGTAGTTCCCAGAAAAATCATAACATTCAGAGACAGAGACAACAAACCCATGTTAGTGATAGTAGCAGGTTAAGCACAGATGCATGTGTATGAGGTCATTCTCACAGCCATGAGCCACAAAAATGGCAGCTGTCTCTTGCCATGTTTCATCATGATCTGACCATACCTAGCATTTCATCCCCTTCATGACAGAGAAATAATGGACAGCTACCATGTAGCAGAGGCACCAAGCAGTAGGTGATACAAATGTGTTGCCCTTGTGTAAGGTCATGGAATGTCTGGACTTCCTATCCCTGTGGACACTAAGGTATGCATAGCTTTGAGAAGACTGGTAACAGGGACCTTCTAGCAGCAAATGGAGGACAAGGTGGGTGCATGCTAGGTAAATGCCTCAGGAATGCCAAACCTTTTTCTCGATGCCATGCTACAGCACATGATAGGAGCATATTTAGCTTTAACAGACTAAAGAGGACAGAAACAACCACATATAGGCATTTTATGAAAAAAAAAAAACATTTCCATGAGGTACTTACAGCCATTGACAGCACCCACATTGGCATCAAGCCCCACCTGAGAAGCAACGATGGCAGTATATTTGCCACAGGGGATTCAATTCTGTCAACTGCCAGGTGGTTTGCAGTGCACAGGGTGTAATATACAATTTATCAGTGCACCATCCAAGCAGTGCTCTCAGTTCCCACATCTGGCCCATGTCTGGTTTACATCAGTAATCTCTGTGGGATTATTTCCCCAAGGACATTTTATTGGTGATGCCAGATATCTCAAGGACTCTTGGCTAATGATACTGATAATAAACCCACAGACCATGTCTGAGAATGCATACAACACTGCCCTGTCACAGACCGGAAGCATCGCCAAACATATGCTTGAACTAATGAAGGCCAATTTCTGGTGTCTATAACTAGCAAGTGGTGCCCTGCAATGTGATCCAGGAGCATGCAGCAAAATATTTGCTGTGTGTGCTATATTATACATGTTGATTCATGAACAAATAAAGAACAGCACTGATATTCAAGAAGAGAAACTCTTATAGGCAGCAGTAGCGGAGGTTTCTGGTGAGGAGCCAACAATGGGAGATTTCCATGCAAGGTTGTGGCAGCTGCAGATCTCTGCAGCACTGCAGAAGAGGCATTATCTTGCCCCCATTTAAGAGTTAGATTAGACAAAACAAACAGCAACAATGATGCACGCAGTACTATGACCAAGCTGTTCTCTATCATGCATGAACTAGCCACTCTGTATGTCAGACATGAGCTGCCTTGGAAACACGGCACTGAGGGCAGACACAGTTGTCATCACATGCACAGCTGGGGAGTGCCACAGTGAGGGGTCTCTGGAATGGGCATTGTGTGTGTGTGTGTGTGTGTGTGTGTGTGTGTGTGTGTGTGTATGTGGTCTCCGCCGCGGTGCTGCACTGTACAGGGTTTCAGGAGCAAGTGTGGAGTTATCAGCACTGAACATATACATCCCTGTCCATGTAGATGCCCTGTCTGGGGATTGTCATTAGTATAATCCACATCAAGCATAGACGATGGGGTGTCTTGTGAAAGGTGGGACAGCCACATGCAAATTGCCTTTGAATACATGTAAATTCACCTGAGTGCATTACTGCACCTTTTTCAAACCCCACATCCCAGTGAAGACACAACTATAAAATAAGAGTCATGCAAAATATATAGGTCACATAACTTGTATGGACTGATATTGCTGTTGAAGTCCCAAGGTGCCTGTATGAATAAAAATGCCATACTCATTAGAGTTGTAGGTCTGCGTCAGGTAGGTTGCACTGCATGTTATGTATATGTGGGGTAATATCCAAAAATGGTAGCTCTCCACTGATGCTGATGGTGTATGGTGATGTTTCTCACTGATGCTGAGCCCCATTGTGGGTATGAGGGACCTCTAATGACCCACAGAAATGCCAGAATGCCCTCTGTGTCAATATGTGGTGACTCTGTATCCATGGCCCTCTGCTCCTCTGTCAGGTGGATTGGCTTGTTGGGGGCATGAGTGACCCTACATTATGCTTGCCATGTGTGTGATTATGGCCAATGACCAGGTTAACCTGTTCAACAAGGTTTCACCAGACTGGTCAAGGCCTGTTCTTTTTTATTGGTAATGAGCTGCACCAACCATATTCATGAAAGGTCTGCAATATGATAACTTTGGCTGCCTGAGAGAATGTGTCATTCTCCTTTCTGCTCCTCAGCCATTTTTCTTGAAAATGTGAGGATGCAGTTATGGAAGCTGTTGGCATGTATATGCCTACCACTCCCATCTCAGTACCACACAACGAAGTTCAGTGTTACTGTGAATTATGTTACATTAGACATACAAGTCACCTGTACAGGTGCCTGCTGTTTAGAAATAACCAGTATGACTTTATATCAGCGTATCTGGCACATGCCAAACAGCAGTAGCATTTTCCTGCAAAGAAGACTTGCCATGCTAAAGCTATATGTGAAACATGTCTTGTGGTGTGTGTCTCTACATCGCACATACTGCCTCCACCAAAACTGTGGATGGGTATATTTGTGTTACCCTGAACCCTGTTTGTCCCCAGAATTGTTGCAATACAACAGGGCCCATTGCACCTAAATGCCATTTTTTTACTCTCTCTCCTCATGAGATAGACTGTCAATAAAAACACAAGTATAAATGCACTGTGACTTTAGTCCAATGATGTAAGATCCCTGGCCTTTGTATGTGTGTAGCACAAAACTAGAATGCAACCTAATGCAGGACATCCATTGACATATCATTGACTACCCCCTATTATGACTGACTTATTACTCTTTACATGTACATGTCAATACTGACCCCATCTAGCTCAGGCAGGCTGCAACATGTTGCATATATATTTCAAAATATTCCATATATGCTACCAAGGTTTTACAATTAATTCTTCCAAAAACAATCCCAGAAAAACAGAAGGAAAATGTGCTCATCTTACATCCCCTCTGAGCAATACTAAGGGTGCAACGTTAGACATGACATTTCACCTGTAAGCCCTCCAAAACAATGACTACCATAGGAGATCATTGGAAGAGGAAAGTCCTGTCACATCATACAAACATTTGGACTGCATTGTCAATTACTATCACACTCCTTAGAGACAGAGGTTAAAATGGCTACTACTCCTCGACAGCAACAACTTGCTTAAAAAACCATTCATCCCACATCTGCCAAGTGAAAGTGACACGCTGACTGTCATCTTCAGAATCCTATCCCCCTCTGTTATGTCACAGAGAACGCTGTTGTCATTTAGTTATACTTACCCAATACATAGAACAACACATGGAAGTTAGCATTGTGGCACTCACAGTACCCAGCTTAATTACAAGGCAGTTAAAGTACAGCAGCAACACTTATAGCATAATAATAACCTCTACCTGTGCATATCCCACCAACAAACACTAGAGATCTACAACTGATGTAAGAAAACCGTTTCCAAATGTGCAGCCAGTATCCCCTGATCACTTACCTGATTCCCTGCTCACTTACGTGAGTTGTACTCTCTTTGAAAGGCAAAAAAAAAAAAAACAGAACATTAGCTAGAGATGTTCAGTCTGTTGTCCTCCTCATCCTGCTACAGAATTATTTTGCAGTTAGGAAACTGGTAATGACCACAGCTGTATATATTGTGCAGTTTTGTGTCTCTGGAGTAGGGGAATTATGCCAATGAGCCAGCTTTGAGTGAATGTCTCTGAATTACACTTTTATCACAAAACATACCTGTCCAAGGCTACACTATGTTGCTTTTACCAGTACATCACATAGTGTGAACTGTAAAGCACATTATTATTTGTTTATTTATTTATTGGCATTTGTTTACCGGGAAAGTCCACTGAGCCAAACAAACCCATTTTCAGTGGAGGCCCAGGGAGAAAAGCTCCACAACGGCAGTTAGTATAATAGTACATAAAATATAAAACAGGTAGTAGATACAAGCAATATTAACAGAAAAAGACAGTATTAAACAATAGCAGAGGATAAATATGCATGCGGTTCAATGATCCTAGTTGACGCATTGAGATATTTATGGGTTGTGGAACTGTTGGTCAAATGATCAGCTATGTCGACATTTGTTTGGTCCACACAGATGGATGGTCAACAGATGTGTGAGATAGATACTCTCTGGATAGGAGAATATTCCCTTTCCCTGGGGATTGTGCTATGTCATAGTTAATACATATAATTACCAGAGGGTGTGGGGGTGCAGGCAGGGCTTGCCGTCCGGCAGAAACAGTTATATTTGGTTTATTCCCCTCTGGGGTAATCCCTGGAGCATATGCAGAATGTGTCAGTGTTTGAGTCAGTGTTTTAACCTCTTTGATATTGGTGCCAGTGTAGTTGGACATTCGACTAGCTTCCCAGCACTGATATATAATATCCATCCATCCACAACCACTTTTTCCCATTTTTGCAGAAGGGGTCAGGGTGTCACTTCAACAGTGACAATCATCTAGAGCCAAGGTTTACACTGCTGGGTGGCAATTTAGAGTGTATACACACACACACACACACACACACACTACTGCGGTGTAGTCTGACTCACACCACCCACCCACACCATCGCTCAGCTTTACCCCTGTACTCTCTTCACCTTTCTAAACAACTTTACCTATCTTTTCTCTCCTCATGCAAATGCTGTTTTATAAAATTCTTAACTGTAACTTACATTCCTCACCTCTATTTCTTCGTTTCTATTTCCTCACTTTACTCACACTCAAAATGGTTCCTGCCTTCTTTATTCTTCTCCTCCTTTCCCCCCCTCTGCACATCTAATATATTGTTCTTTCCCTAACCCTTTCCACCATAGTTTCCCAAATCCGCGTACTCCAACTCCTCCAGACTTTCCTTTCCTCCTCTCTACCGCCCCTACTTATTCTGTGTACTGCATTGCACTGCTATGCAGTTGTATATAAATGCAACACATTTTTTAAATTAATCCTACCGATGTACAGCTGGATTTATAATTATTTTGCAATTTCATTTACAGACAGACTCATGGTAGTTCATCTCCTCCTTTTGCAACTAATTTTTAATAAGCTTACTCTGTATTATATTATCCATCTAGGAAAATTATTGTAATTTTTTTTCTCTTGTTTGCTTTATCTTTTTCACATTGATGTATGGAGGTTTTCTCCTTGGAAATATGCTGAAAAAGGGTTTGTTTTTCTGACCCACTTGGACTATCCCAGTAAACAAAATTATGTCAGTGCAGCACAACATGTGCAAACTCAGTGATTGCATCTGTTGATCACCCCCTCCCAACACTTTCTGACTGGGGTGCTGTCCCATTTTTCCCATCTTAGCTACAATTCTCTGCCTGACAGAGACAAACATGATATTAAAGTTTTTTATTTCTTTTATGTTTCTCTCTCTCTTTCTTGCAGTCTCTCCTTTATAGCTTTATTTGCCATTTGATGTGCTGTTTATTTCCATTTCTGTTACTCTTTCATGCAGTATCAGCCAAATCCCTGTCTGTGGTCTGGAAGTTGTCTCCCACTCCATCATTTTGCTCTGCCTTTTTTTTTTGCTGTCTGCCCATCTGCCTCCAGGCCTGACTCCCCATGGGTGAGAGAGATCATTCAGTGTAAGTTGACCTGAAGGGTTTTATTGTTGCCAATGATGATAAGTCATTATGGGGGAAGTTTATTGTCACACCCTCTGGTAACACTGCCAGTAGATCCCAGTATCCTAAACAGGATGTAGTGACAGGTGATGACAACATTGTTGTAACATCTGCATTAATCACCTGGACAACAACCTTGTGCTGGGATTAGCACAGTTGGACTGCTGCATGGTGCTGTCCTGCGTGCCAAGTGAAGCAGGACCCCATTGGAGAAGGCAGTCATACAAGGCCTGAGGCATTCTGAAAGAGAGTTGTCACCCCACATTATTCCTCCTTATGGTGTTCACTTTCCTTGTATTCTACTTCTCTCCTCAATTTGTAGTCCATACACCCCATGAATAATTGCTATCCCTCTGTTTGTGTCTCTCCATAGTATCCCTCTTCCATATCTGTCAGTCCCTCCTCTGTTGAACATTGTCTGTTTGTTTGTCTATCCTTGTTCCCGCTTTCCTTCCCCTGCATTCACCTTATGTTGTTCCTGCACTATCCTCCTCAAAAATAAATAAATAATGGTGGTCTCTCTCACTCTAGTGTCCACGTCGTGCCTTTCAGCATAATGGACAATGAACACTCTCCAACACTTGTTTCTGTAGCGGTTACGGGTTTTACATGGTTGGATTGCTAGCCACAAGGTCCAACCTTCCTTGGAGGGTTTACAACACACTTGCAAGCACGTGCAAACCTAGGGTCAACTTAGTGTGTCCAATCCACCTATTGTATGTATTTGGAATGTGTGAGGAAACTGGGGCACTCAGAGGAGAAACTCATGCGAACACAGGGAGGACATGCAGACTCCACACAGAAGGCACCCCAGCCAAGAATCGAACTGGAGAACCTCTTGCTATGAGGCAACAATACTAACTGCTTCACCACTGCACTGCCCAATGGGGGTCTACTCCCCCAAAAATATACCTTCCCCTACTTCTCTTTCCTTCCATGTGTTTTTCTGTATATTCCTCAGTTTTTTAATCCCGTTTTACTAACTATCCTATGCTCCTTTTTCATTAATATTTATATAACTAAAACTGTTAGGGACTTTGCTGGGAGACACATATTATGGCTTTCAGCAATGTGTACACCATTGCAGTACTGAGTATGTGAATGGACATACATGCATGCATGCTATATGTATGCTATTCTTGATTTCCATAACCACAGTCATGGTACACTCCTCTGTTCACAGGTACTGCCATTTGCATGAGCTAAATCCCTGCTATTTTCCTGATAAAGTAGCTTAGAGCCATGTTGCCCTACTCTGGCTGATGGCTTTAGCCATTACATGGCCATATAAGGTAACTTTTTGAATCTCAGGGCCAGTACATTGCTTAAAACAAATAATAGTACATAAAGTGCTACGCCTTTTCCCTTTAGATCATTAAAACAAAGTTTAGCTGATGTTTAGCATATGTGAATTGTGGGCCAGTACTGAAGTATATCTGTAGGTGGATGAGCACTTAAGCATATGTAATATGTGGGCCAGTACTTAAGTATATGTGATATGTGGATCAGTACTTAAACAAATGTGATATGTAGATTGGTACTCAAGCATATGTGAAATGGGATATGTGGCTCAATACTTGTGTACGTGATATGTGCACCAGTACTTAAGTATATGTGATATGTGGATCTGTACTTAAGTGTACGTGATATGTGCACCAGTACTTAAGTATATGTGATATGTGGATCTGTACTTTACTGGGTAGCAGATATCTTGTTCATGCAAAAATGGAGACTCACCATAGAACTATTGCCTCGATGACTGTGATGCCATTGAGGACCAGTCACTAAGTTGCCAGGTCATTAGCTAGTGATGTTATTGATGTAGGGTAGGTAGGTGAAGCTAAACATGTACATTATATGGCTTAAAACTGTAACTCATGGCTGGCATAACTCTCATATCAGCACATTTTTTCACTTATGTTTTGGTGGCAGTGCATCTTAAAACTTCTTGAAATCTTAAAAGAGGTGTGTCTTTTGTAAATAAATCCTATCATTTTTATTGGGGAGGTGATGCTACACTAGAGCTGTGATAAGATGACGTAAGGTTTCCAAGACAAAAAACATACAACATATAAGTTTTTCTTCTGAGCAGCTAAAGGTTATTGATTTGTTTGTGTTAGAACTGCTTGTGGATGTTCTATTGATATCCATTTGATCTGTTTGGGTTCACTATTACAAACTTCATTTATTCTTGGACAGAAGACCAAATGTAGAATTTGACAAGCATCTATAACTTAGCTCCAGTATTGTAAATACTTAGGTTATCTGTATAGTTAGAGGGGTGTATGGGGGTGGTCTTACAACACTGGAGCTATGTGTGTTAGAGGGGTGCATGGGGAAGCAGGAAGTTCAGTCTCTTACATACGGTGGATATAGGCAGGCTATGGTCCATGTATTTAAACCTTATCTGATTGCTCATTCCATCTACTGGTTTTGACTAAACAGACTTCAGAGTAAAGTCATTTGACTGGATGAAGCGTTATTACTCTTTTTCAGTTATTCCCTTTCTCCTATGATTTGATACCCAATGTCATGGTTCTACCACACATGGCCTACTTTTAAAACTTCTGTGAGTATCATCTTCTTTGCTTCATTCACTTAATCCCACTATTATCCTTCCTCCCCAATCCTCATCTCGCATTTCCTTCTTGCCTGCTCACTAAAGCTCTCTCTCACTGGCCTCCCTGCAGTGCAGGCTCTTGACCTCCCCTGCCCTTAACCCTGTATCCATATATTCTTCCTTGCCTAAATCTGTTCAGCCTCCATCGCACTGTCTGTCTCCCTCCTTCTGGTTTCATACTTGTTACCTCTTCTAAACATTTACTACTTTCCTTTCCTTCCCTTCTCGTCTTATTCTTGTATCTGTTTCATTTGATGCTTCTGCACTGATAGATTTCCTCGCAATTTCTCAGAGCCATGCATGTTTGCACGTGTTGTAAGAATGTTCTACGTAGCTGTGTCTGTTTGATGTGAAGTTAATGCAGGTTTTTTGTTGTTTCATTCTTGCTTTATATTGTTTCATTCTTGCTTTATGCATCGGGCTGTGAATTTATTACTGTTGTCTGGACGGTGCTTGCTTTATCTTAGCTCACTCTAGGGAAGTCACACTGTTCTGAGCTGTGTATGTGCAGGAATTTAACAAACTAGGAGTAGCAGTCACAGTATTGCTCTGCTTTACTAACTTTTCAAGAGCTCACTGAGATGGCCCTGATCACCTATTGGTGGTCTATAATGGCCCTGATCACCTATTGGTGGTCTATAATGGCCCTGATCACCTATTGGTGGTCTATAATAAAGGTATTGGGTTTACTGTCAATGATTTTCCCCAGTTATCATAACTGTGCCTTGACTAGGACATGAAAGCACAGTGCAATGGGAAGCTCTATAGCTTCAGAAGGGAATGTAGATATTTGGAACACCAGTGATAAAGCAGCAAGTGCCACCTGCCAGAGCACTGGTTTATACTGGATGAATGATATGCTGTTTGTCATTCAGAGTTTTTTTTTTCATAAGAAGGAAATATTCTTGTCCAATAAAATCTGTACTGTACTGACCTAATACAATATTCTTTGTTGCCAGATTGTCCAGTCCAAACTAGATGGTCAACTAGAAGTTTTTACAAACTCAGAATGTAAGGCTTCTACATCTTTCATTGCTGATCGTGTTGACCTCATCAGTTGGAAGACAGTCGTGTGTGCATAGGCCTTGGCACTGAACCTGACAGGCCTCTATCAGGGTGTTGGTGTGAGTTTCGATTTAATGATGACTCAAAGATCATGAGCTTGCTTTTTTTATTGCAACCTACAAGTCATGGTCTGGATTCAGGACCTACAGGGCTAGTGTTATCTTGTCTGGATGTACTTTTACCAGTTATCTTCCAGATTATGAGGGTCCTGCCTGATGACTGGAATATTTCCACATGCACTGAAGGAGGATGGGTTATCCTGGTCCCCAAGGGAGGATGGATTGTCCCTGTCCTCAAAAAAAAACAAACTTTGAAACCTCAGAGGTCATGACTTGACCTTTCCATTACACCTTTAGCTTGCAGTCTAACCAAGCTAATAATATCTCATCTGGATATTCTTAGGCAAGTTACATTATAGATTGCCAGGCCTGTTTGGAGGACTTTGACTTTTCAACCTGCACTAAAATGTAATTGTTCCTGTCCTCAGGAAACAATCTTTGGGACCTCAACCCGGAGAACTGTCACTTTGTCTCAAACTTTTCCTTTAGTGAAAAGGTTATTGTGAATATTATCTGTTTTCATCTCTGATCACTCCTGAAATCTCATGTCCTGTATGATCATTATCAGTCAACACTGTCTTATATATGTTTAATGACTTCCTGGTCATGAAGACTCGACATTTTAGTCCATGTTTATTCTGCTTGACCTCTTGAAAGCACCTGACACTATGGATCACTGAAAAATACTTACTATGGTCTCTCTTCTGTTGTCCTCAAATGATTTGACTGGTTTGCATCTTGCTTTTAGGATGGTCACAGGTGGTAGCCTTGAGGAAATACTTTCAACAGTTACCTTCTGCATTGTGGGACAGCACAGAGATCCATAGCTGGACTACCACTTTTAATTTATGTACAGTGGCATATGAAAGAGTGGGCTGAGTTATTATAGCCGCAATGAAAGTGCTTAGTGTATATTCTTTCTGGAGCCGGTGATAATCCTTGATTTGCTGGAATGCTGTCTTGACTTTTAAAACCTGGGCATGAGAGTTGTCTGAAATGTATGTTTCTTGAGATGGAGGCTCTGGATGATCATGTGACCCTTCAACCTTACTCATCTCCTCACCTAAATCTGGTTATTTTTATAGTAACCATACACTGGATATTGTGTATGTATTGCATAATCCTGAGGTGACCTTACATGGCCAGATGATACTCAAGGACCAGATATCAGCTCTCGTCATAACATATTTTTTTTCACTTGAGGAATATCTCTCAGATAAATCATCTTTTGCCATCAGAGGATCTTCCTTTGCAGAGCATGTAGTGATCTCAGCTATCTTGGATTACAGCAGACTTGTAATCTTTGTGATCTCTGTAATTGCTTTCTTGTGATCTCTGATATCTCCAGCTACTGCAAAACCTAGCAGTTTGGGTTTTAACTGAAGTTCCCATGATACAATGTGTTGCAGAGTCTGTAGTGACTCTTATTGTCCTTGTGAATCAAGGTTCTATTACTGCCTTAATTAGTCCTGCATATTATGGAACCCACCAGTCTAAAAGAGCTGCTGGTCTCCTATCAGCAGACTTGTGCTCTATACTCAGCTGAAGGTGGCTGCTGGTGATTCCTAGGATGCATTGTGAAAACATCTGTCCATTGATGTCCTTCCATATCACTGTTGCAGTATTCTTTATAGTAGGGATCCCCTGCCAAGGGCAGCCCAACATCCGGCCAGTATACTAAAGTCTTTAAGTTGTAATTGGTATGCCATACATCACACACATGTGCCCTGCACATGGTGTAGGGTATAAAGGTGAAGTTTGGATGTTCTGTCCTCAGAACTTCTTTGACATCAGTCCGAATGCCATCTTTGATTGTTGGTCTGAGAGCCTGTTCGTCTGCTTTATTCTACCACTTTCAGGCAAGTGCCCCATTAGGGTTTTTTGATTTTATTGTCTTAAGCTTTGCCTTGTTTCTGGTTGTTGGTTTCATGTCACCCAGAAAGGGGTGATGCTAGTGCGGGAGACAGATTCCCCATAAAGATTGTCACCTGCAGTGTGTGTTCTGTTTAGGTGCTTCCCACAACCATACGTCTTGTGAGATTTGTCATGCTTTCATCCCTAAAATGTTGTAGAGTTGGCTTTTTTCCCTTGCGATTTACTTAGAGAACCAATGATTTTAGCTGTAGGCTGAGGATACCATAGAAGGATCTTCCTGACCCAGGGGTCAGCCATTTACAATGAAAAAGGCCAAAAAGGTCAGTCTGATTCGACAGCTGTACTGCCTCCTCCAAACGTTTCTCTTGAGGCTGGTGAAAGCCTGGAGGACTGTCCAGTTTCTTTCTCAGATTCCTCTGCCATTGCCACTTTGGAGGCCAGCATGGAGCTGACACCACTCACGTCCATGGAAGTTTTGCAGATATCCGCTTCAGATGGACAGGGGAAACAGCGGCTGGTTATTACTGAAGGGCCTGGGGGTGTTCCTCAAATTTTAGTGAGGGAAGAGGTTCTGACTACCAGTACTGAGTGTCATCAAGGGTCAGAGCCTTCAAAATATTTCAAGATTGATGTAACACTTAAAAAGTTGCAGAAAGTTAAACATATTTTCCTGCTCTATAAGATCCTCAGAGTGAATGGCAAAACTGCACTCAAGGCCTCTTTTATGACCTTATTGCTCTTAAGCCTCAGCAGGGAGTTTCTGTTGCTGCTCCTCCCTGGTCTTCTACCCCTCTTAAGAGATGCAGGGAGCAGGATTCTTCTTCTGAGGAGGATGCTGATTCTGATGGAGTCCCTTACATATTCCTCCCAGATTTCTTCACCACAAAGATTTTGTTTGGTAATACTATTTACAGAATGCTGGAATTTTTCAAATGGAACTGTGCTCAGGTGTCTGATGTTCAGAAGAGGTATATGAGCTTCTACAAATGGTGTCTCCTAAATCCTCATCTGTTCCTTCTGTTCTTGCTGCCTTGCTGGATGCTTTTTCCACTGCTTCTCAGGCTCCTGATTCCCAACCCCCTGCTCCCAAAAAAACATGCTAGGTATTATAAAGTGCCTGAGGACTGCCAATTTCTTTATGTGTCCCTCTGCTAAACTCTCTGTGGTGTCAGTTGCTTCTGATAAGCCCTTCAGATTGTTGCCTTCCATTAAATTGCTTCCATCTGATAAGGACAGCAAAACCATGGGGAGGCTGGGTAAGGAGGTGCATACCTCTGCTCCTGACAGCAAAACCATGGAGAGACTGTGTAAGGAGGTGCATACCTCTGCTCCTGACAGCAAAACCATGGAGAGACTGGGTAAGGAGGTGCATACCTCTGCTCCTCTAGCCTTTAGAACTATTAACTATCAGACACATATGACTAGGTACATTTTGGCTCTTCTCTCTCAGCCCTGTCAAGCTATTTCTGATCTCCCTGATTCTGAGGAGAAGGCCTCTGCTCTTGCTTTGCTAGGGACATCCTCCCAAGTAGCTCACCATTCCATAACATGCAGCCATGATGCAGCTGATGCTTCATCTACAGCTGCTGCTTTTGGATCTGTTTTGATGAGGTATTCCTGGCTCAGACTTCAGCTTTTGCCAGATGATATCAAAGCTAAATTGATGGATGCTCCTCTGGATAATAAATATTTATTTAGGGCTGCTGCTGCAGAGTTGTTTAAGTCCCTGCAAGAAAAGGGCAAGGCCTTACAGGAGTTGAAGCATGTTTTTGTTTCCCTGTGCCCAAGTTGCAGAGGAATTATCCTAATGCACCTGCTTTTGTCCATAGACAGCCTTACCCTGCCCCCAAAGGTAAAAAGGGTGGTGGAAGGGCTCCGCTGCTAAGGCTACCTAAACTCCTCCTACTCAGAAGCCTGCTTTTCCTGACAAACCAGGTTCTGTGACTATCCTTGCCCTGCTCTTCTCAGTCACATTCCTCTTTCTCTGTTCATAGGTTAGTACTAAGCTAACTGCCCTTGCGAGCCATTTTAAGCCTAGCCAATTATCTCTTATGAGACTCAAACCCTGCACCTTGTGTTTGTAAGGCAAACACATTAACCATTAGGCCACCCTCCCAACCTAAAAAAATGACTAGCTTCAGCACTCTGATATTCACAGGTTAGTAGTAGACTAACTGCCCTTGCGAGCCATTTTAAGCCTAGCCCATTATCCCTTGTTAGACTCAAACCCTGCACCTTGTGTTTGTAAGGCAAACACTTTAACCATTAGGCCACCCTCCCAACCCAATCTGTGTCTCTCTGTCCCTACCTATTTGGCTACAGATCAGCCAGGACTCCTGGATTGTTTCCATAATTCATTATTACATGGTTTGGAAATCTCTTCCCCTTTTTCTGGGCATTCCTCAGCACCTCAGGAGCAACTGCCCTTTTTTCAGAGATGCTTCTGGGCCTGTCAGCTCAGGGAACTATTCAGGAAGTATCAATTCCTCAAAGGGGGAAGGGGTTTTATTCAGAATGTTTTTGGTCCACAGGAAAGAAGGCACTTGGAGACCCTTTCTGGATCTTTCTCAGTTAAACACATTTTTGAAGGCCCCTTCCGTTCGGATGTTATCCCTGCAAGCATTGTTGCTTTTGCTACTTCCTCAGGCTTTTCTACCTTCCCTGGATCTTAAGGATGCTTAACTACACATTCCTATTCATCCCCTTTTCATGAAGTTTTTGCATTTTTATCGCTTCTTGGCATTTTCAGTTCTTTGCTGGCATCCCTGCCTCCTCTCAAGGCTTTAACTCTCATTGTTTTCTTTCAATCCCTTCTTCCTTTGGCTTTAGTCACAGCCAGAGAATTTCTCAGGGCTTTGGATTACATGGCGTCCACCATCCCTGTTGCTCCCTCCTGCCAAGCTCCACATGAGAAAGCTCCAGTGGTTTCTAAAGTCAGTTTGGCTCCAGCATTCTCATCCTTTAGATTTTCTAGTCCCTCTTCTTCCATGCCTCAAGGTGGAACATCACTGGTGCATTTATCTGTTGTCCCTCAACCCAGGGCTTCCTTTTCAACCTCCACTCCCCTCTCAGGAACTTTTCATTGATGCCTCAGACATGTATGGTGGGGGGCCTCCTTTGGCATTCTGAAGGTTCAGGGCTTTTGGTCACTTCAACAAAAGAAGGACCACATCAATGTTAAAGAGCTGAGAGCTCTTTTGCTGGCCCTTCAAGGTTTTCATTCTCTTTTCCTTCCAGGTCCCCTAAATATTCTTACAGACAATACTACAGTGATGTTGTATGTCAACAAGCAAGGGGGACAAGGTCTTATCTCCTATGCAGGTTAGCCCTTCAGGTTTTGGAGCTAGCTATCCAGTATCAGGTGAGCCTTCAGGCATTTTACATTCCCTCAGATCAGAACATAGTGGCAGATTCTCTGAGCAGGTCCATAACACAATCCCATGAGTGGATGCTTCATAAGGATGCGTTTCTGGACATTGTCCACCAGTGGGGTACTCCTCAAGTAGATCCATCTGCCTCCCCCTCTGAACAGACAACTTCCTCAATGTTGTGCCAGAGCCCCATGCCCTCTGGCCTGGAAGATAGATGCCCTCTCCTTTTCTTGGAATGAGATGTTTCTTTATGCCTTCCATCCCCTTCCTCTCATTTTGAAAGTCCTGTTCAGGATAAACAGGATACTCACAAAATCTTACTGTTGACCTCTTTTTGGTCCAGACAGCATTGGTTCCTTCTTCAGCATTTTTCCAGGGGCAGTCATCACAAGATACCTCACAGGGTGGACCTTCTCACACAAAACAAGGGATCTCTCATCCATCCTCACCTGTCCACTCTTCAACTGACTTTGTGGGTGATGGGATTTTGATCCCCTATAGACACTTTTTTTTCCTGAGGATGTGGTTCAGATCCTGCAGGAGGCCAGGAAACCCACTACTAGTAAGTCTTACTTATCCAAATGGAAGATGTTTTCTATTTGGTATCTTTCTTGTAACCTAGCTCCACTTACTGTGGATGTTTCTTTGGTTCTCTCTTGTTTGTGTGAATTGTTCAATGCTGGGTTGGCATATTCTTCTGTTAAGGCCCACCTTTCAGCTTTCTCTGCTTGTCTGCCTTTGACTCCTCCTTTAGTCTCTAGTTTTGAGGCCAAACAATTTCTTAAAGGTGTCCTTCACATTAGGCTTCCCAGGAAGCCTGTTCATCCTTCCTGGGACCTTAGTTTTATTTTAGTAAAGTTGACTCAGGGCTCCTTTTGAGTCTGTTGCTTCAGCTTCCATTCAGCATTGCTCTTGGAAGACTGTTATTCTTTTGGGCCTTACTTCTGCCAGATGGGTGTCTGAGCTGCAAACCCTTATGGCTGTTCCTCCTTTTTGTTTTCCATAAGGACAGGGTGTCCCTTCATCCTAATCCTTCTTTTGTGCCCAAGGAGGTTAATGAGTTGTCTCTTAATCATTCTATTCATTTGCCCACTTTTTTCCCCTTCTTCATTGTCTGCTAGTGAGGAGGTTTTGCACACCTTGTATTTGCAGAGACAACTCAGTTATTATTTCTATAAGACCAAAGCACTTTGCAGATCTGAGCAGCTGTTTTTCATTTCATCCTAGGACTTAAGTTTGGCTGTTTCCCGTCAAACCATTTCTTGGCTATCTAAAGCCATTTCTTTTTGCTATTCCTTTCATGGAAGGAGCCTTCCTTCTTCTGTTAAGGCTCATTCTACTAGGGCTGTTGCTTCTTCTGGTGCTTTTTTCAAGTCTATGGACACTAATTCTATTCTTAAGGCAGCTACCTGGTGTTCTGTGCATACCTTTACCAAGAACTATATGTTGGATGATATGACCTCTAGGGCCAGAGCTGGCTTTGCCAGGGCCATTCTCCATGGCCCTTCCACCTCCCAGTCTTCTTCCTCAGCTATTGTACTCTCACTTCTGTAAAGAATACTTCAACAGTGATATGGAAGGACATAGTACAGTTACATAAAATCTTATCATAACAGTAGATGTACTTCTCTTCGTGGCTGCAGTATTCCCTCCCGCCCTCCTCCCCTGGTCCTTTTCTTCCTTCTGGATGGGCTTAGTCCAAAGAAGCTAGTATGTAACATTGTTCTTACTGGGGCTTTTCCGTCCTGAGGATGGTATGTCTGGGTATCACCTTTCTGCCCTACTCTGCACATGGGGAGCATATGTGTGATGCACTGTGTATCCATTACAACCTAAAGGCTTTGGTATACTGGCTGGACATTGGGCTGCCCTTGGCAGGGATCTCCGTTGTACAGAATACTGCAACAGTGAAGAGTAGGACATCTACTGTTATGCTAAGATTTTACATAACTGCACTTTCTTCACTTATCAGGTCTCACACCTTTGGAATTCACTGCTCAGTCAAGTACAGAGTAGCTATATTACTGGCTGCATTATTAGGTCCCTAAAAACTTGGTTATTTCATCTGATCTTTTTTCCAGCAACATTTGGCAAACATGATCCTTCTTAGCATTCTCTGGTTTTAGGCTGCTTATTTTATTGATAATTTATTATTTATTGTTTGATTGTAGTGTAATATGCCTTGGCTTCTAACTAACCTGACATTCTTGCATAGCGGACACTGCATTCATTTAGCTGGTTTGGTGAACTACTTATGTTTATTGTTTGGTTTCCCACTTCTCTCCATGCTTCTTGTATTATGTTACTTATTAGATATTGTTGCAGGCCATACCAGATAAGAGGTCCCTTCACACTAAGTGTGCTCACCTGAGGCTAGTTTACAAATAAATGTGAGTTATGTTTTATGATGGTTACTATGTGCCACCATCCTCACCTACAAAAAGTTAGTACATCTGATAGATGGGATTATGGGTACTGACACTGATCTGATGATTGTAGGAAGGGTTTCATGAAACCCATGATGATCTCATTGCTCTGCCCTCTTACTGTACAACATGATTTTTATGCACATCCCAAAGTTATAGTCATGTTCTTTATGCTGTAGTCCATCCACCCCTGCTCCAGCAGTAAGCAAGTTACATCAAGCCTGCCTTGGGAGAGCAGTTACTCAGTCATGCAACCATCTCCTACCCAGTGTGATCCCAGTAGCCATTCTATCTAAAAGATGAACATCAAGTGAAGCATTTGTCTAGCATCTACTTACAGGATTATAGGAATTGCAAGGCAAGTAAATTGTGAGTGCATTTACACCTTGCCATTACCCAACCTTATGATGCACCTATCCTTTCTAGAAGGGCAATTCATTCAGGTCAGGGATGAATTTGTGGATGCCTATTCAAACATTAAGGTTCATCTTGAAGAATGCAATGGTATTACCTTGTTGAACATGCAATTCCAATTTATTTCAGAGATAGGGGTAGACGTTCTGCAATAAAGCTGTCCCTCCAGCATGTTTTATGTAAATGCAGGTGGACATTCAAATGCTTACTTCTTCTTCTTTCGGCTTTTCCTGCTTAGGGGTCACCACAGCAGATCACCTGTCCACTCATGATTGGCAGTAGAGTTTTATGGTGTCGAGTTGCCAGCCCAGCACCCAACCTTCGATGGAAGGCACACACATGCACACACTCACACCTAGGGCCAATTTAGAGTGTTCAATCCACCTACAGCATGTCTTTGGGATGTGGGAGTAAACCGGAGCACCCAGAGGAAACCCACGCGACCACAGGGAGGACATGCAGACTCCGCACAGAAGGCACCCCAGCCGAGGATCAAACCGGAGAACCCCTTGCTGTGAGGCAACAACGCTAAGTGCTGCACCACCGTGGCTGCCCAAATGCTTACTCTCCTGTTTGTGAAATTATCGTATAGAGGTCCAGGAGATCAAAGAGGGTGCTTAATGAAACATAATACAAAACATAGATCATCATGTATGAGTCTATAAGACACCAAGTACAGAGACAGAACTGCAGTCCTGTCTTGTTACTCAAAGTTCTTTAGACCAGTAATAATTTTAGTAAGGAATGGCTGTGACCTTTCTAGTCGTGTGATGTGTCTAGACAGGTGCTCACCAAATGGGGCATTAGTCTAATTAGAGCAGAGTTCAGAGTGATGATACCTTCTTTTGACCTAGATAAACTACCTTTAGATATCAGTTGTGCTAATTAGAAGAATTTTCTGACTACTGCTGCTATGTGGTGGTAAAGACGAAGGAGGAGTTGACCAAGGTACTGAGATCTCTGACAACTGCATCAGTTTAAAGCAGGAACGCTGGCTATATTTTAAAGTGAAGGAATCATTCGTCTTTAAGGATTACTTCCTTCTGTAATTATACCATATCAAAAGGCATTCAGACAATAACACTCAACCTGCAGTCATTGGCAAACAGTGTTAGAAATAAATCTTGGTTATGGGTTGAAGGTTGTTAAAGTATATACCAAAAAGAAGGGGTCCTAGCCAAGGGCCCTGAGGTACACTACTTGTTAATTTTCTTCATTACCCAGCAGTGTATTTCAGGGGTCCTAGCCTAGGGCCCTGAGGTACACTACTAGTTAATGTCTTGCTTACTGAAGCAGTAGATGGTACTTTGACTATGAGAGTTCTGTCTTTCTGCCAGTTTGCTACCCACCTTACCATATTAAGGTCTACATATAAGTATCATAGCTTATTTATAATGCCAGTATGTGGGATGGTGGCCAATGCCTTGGCAAGAGCCAGATAGGCTGCGTGGACCAAGAGACCACAAACATCTGCCTTTGTGGCCTTCTCAAAAACATTTACTAAATTAAGTAGACGTGGCCTTTCTTTGATGTAAAAGAAAGTGCTGATGGTCTAGATGTATGAGATTGTTGATACTGCAGTTTATGAAATTAGATGTGATGCATTCCACAGTCTTGCTGATTAAACTAGCTAAGCTGATGAGTCTCTAGTTGCCAGGGTCTGCAGTGGCACTTCTTAAGGAAGGGACATCACAACAGTTCTCCATATACTGTGACTGAGTTTAAGCAAGCTCATGAAGGATTCCTCAGGGGCATATTTAGTGCTATTTATTAGGCATCTGTTTAAATTGCTTGTACCCACAGAAGTCATATTTTTAGTTTTTGAAAGCACATTTAGATCATGCTCCTTTATGATCTTAGGGGGTGTAAGTATCTTAACCGGATTAAGGATTCAGAGATTCACAGAACTGAGATGACTGGTTCTGGGGTAAAGTTGTCACAAAGTTTAGTATATTATCTATGTCGTTTGGGTCAGAATCGGTGTTACCATTATGGATTAGTTCAGGATGATGCTGAGTGTTGTATCTTGCTTTTTGGATGGAATTAAATAAGGAGTTATGATTACCTTTGGCTTCAGAAGCTAGTTCAGTTCATAGGAGGTTACTAGGCTAATGGTTCTAGGGCCCTTACAAGCCTAACCAAGTACAACCCCTGTTCCCAAGAATATCAAGGTATTATGTGGAACTAAGTAAACACCTACTATCCCTGCCCAAGAGGGACACAGGTGAAACTCCTGGGGTGAATTTGTGGTTTCCCATCCAAGCATCCAAACTATGCCTAAATAGTGTCAGCGAGGGGCTCTGCTTCACCTAAATTGTAAGTTTTTTCCAGAGGAGAAGTAACCTCTGTGAGACATATCCATCTCTCCAGCAAGTCCTGTTGATATCACATACTAGTACGAGTTCCCCAGAGCGAGTGCATCTTGTACCATTTGATTTACAAATGTGCAGCATTTCTATTAGAACAGGATCTGAGATTGCTTTATATGCAAGGCAGAGGTCACCTCTGAATAGTCTGTAAGACACAGAGTGTAGTCACAGTGATTTCAGTCTATCAACATATGACATATGCTAAAGACCCTGAATTTTCTTTGTAAGAAACCTTTAAGGTAATTCCAGTTGTTGCAGCTGCTTGGTAAGGTACATACCAAAGGCAGCATTGTACTCTATAACTGGCCTGATGAGTGAGGAGTACAGGGGGGTTATAACCTCTTTTGTTCTGGATGTAATGCCATTACATATGAGTTGGGTAACATAGAAAGCCTTTCTTACCACTCTGGAGATGTGGTCTAAGGAAAGGTTGCTGTTAACCTTTGTGCCCAAATCTCTCACCACTGATTGCATGCTTAGTGTGTTGTTGCCCTTGCTGAAGGGGATGATGTTGCATTTTTTTGCAATGAGTTTTAACCCATGATTTTGGCACCAGTCATTTGTCTGTGCAAGCCCCTGTTGTAGGATGTAGACATCGTTTCGGTCGATAACTGCACCCAATTTGCAATCATCAGCAAACTTTTCCAGCCATAAGCCTTTTGTTTGGCCTGTACATCTGAGAAGTAGATTCCAAACAATAGGGGCCCCAGCACAGATCCTTGTGGAACACCACTGGTTACGGGTCTGCTGGTGGAGGTGGAGTCACCAATTTTAATTGTGTGCATTCTATAGGAGAGCCAGTTTGTACCCTCCTGACAATATACGGGTTGATCCCCAGCTGGCTGAGTTTATCAATGATGTCTGAGTGGGGAATAGTTTCAAAGACCTTGGCCAGGTCCATGTAGGCCATATGCATGGATTTGCCTTCATCCAGGGCTTTGGTGACTGTCATAAAGAAGTCCACCAAGTTCAAGAGGCAGGATTTCCCTTTACCGAAGCCAGACTGGGTTGGATTGAGCATTTGGAGGTCTCCTATATCTTTGTTGATATGGTCCACAATTATTCTTTCCATAGCCTTGCAAATTAGGCTGGTCAGGCTTATTGGTCTATAGTTTCCAGGGTCTGTGGAGGTACCTCCTTTATGTAGTGGGATGATGGCTGCTGTTTTCCATTAAGCAGGTACAAAACCAGTGCTTAGACTGTGGTTAAAAAGAGTACCTAGAGGTGCAGCTAGTTCCTGTATTATCAGGTCCCATAGACGCTGTGTTTTTGGATTTGGAGAGAGCGTTTACAATCCACTCCTTGGAGATACTAGGTGGAGGCAAGTGCTAGGGATGCTTTGTGGGATATGTGGTGAGGACAGGGGGAAGAAGTTTTCACTAAACCTGTCAGCTAGCAGGTCAGCTATTTCTGTGGGTTCAGTATATGTGGTGTCATTAATAACCAGTTCTGTGCAGATCTGGGTTTTTCTTTTAAGGTTTCTGACATAGCTAAAGAAGACCTTATGGTTATCCTTAGTGAAGGAGATTAATTTGGATTCATAGTTAGCTTTAGAATGCCTTACAAGGAGTCTTATTTGCTTGTTTAAGCTGAGGAGGGAATGCTTCCAATCCAGAGACTGTTCCTTCCTGCTCTTGGACAGCAATTTCTTTCTCTTATTGTACAACCTGTTAATGGCAGATGTCTACTAGGCAGGTTTGTTCTTTCTTGAGAATCTTGTTTTAATCCTATCAGGTACAGCTGACTCAATGCATTTGTATAGATGCTTATACAAGGCAATGGTATAAATCCCAGTATAGGTGTCCATGCCATTGGTGAGGGCAGGGGCTATGAAGCTATTAATGTTGTCACGTATTAGGTTGTAATTGGTTTTGGAGAAGTTTTTTAGTCTAGTTTCTGCTAATGGGGAGTCAGATGTTATCGTTACTTGTAATGAGACTGATTTATGATCAGACCTCACTAGGGAGGGACACACACATGGGGTGGTGCAACAATTACCCATGTTAGTCAGCACCAAGTCCAGAATATATGAGCCCCTGTGGGCAGCTGGTCCAGGGCATTGGAGTTGATGAACTCTAAGAATCTTTGGGCAAGGGTGTTGATACACGTATAATTACCCAAACTATGGACGGGTGTTTGGTTGTATCTTGAGTGATTCTAGTAGATCCAATTATGCAGTGTGGTTATCCTGGTTCATGGAAGGGTCCTATAACTTGCAATAACTTGGAGAGGGGTCTTACTCACAGTCAATTTGACCTAGATTAGTTCAAGGGAATTGTTCTGTTTAACCAATCTAGAGGTGTATTTATCTTTGATGAATACTGATACTCCCCCTCATTCAGTTCTCGCACTTTCAGTTTGTGGTCTGAATGTGTGGAAGACATTATAATCCAGTATGGCCAGCACCTTCTAAGGTGAGGACTGCTTCTAGTGAGTGCAATTTTAGGTTTAGACTCCTAGTGTTTAGCAGGATAACCTTGAGGTTGCTTTTTGAAGACATTATTACATCTGGAAGTTTTTTTGTTGTGACATTGCCTAAAAAAGGCACTATGGGGGAGGCAAGAGCCTTAGCCAGCCACTGAAATCCCATAGATGAGAGATGAGGAGCATCTGTGGCAAAGCTGCATGGTCTATGTACCATGTCATCCCAGGCTGACAGCTACTGGATCCCCTTAGGTCATGCTCCTTTATTCACCTTTGATCTTCTTGATGGTATCCTTTAGTTTTTCATTGATTCTTTTGATAGAGTCTTTAATGAACGTATATTTAGTTCTATCACTAGGAAAGACTAGTTGACATAATGGTTAAGGCCTTCACTTCCTCTGCATAAGGTACAAGGTCTGCTCCTGACCTCCGGCCAGTGCCAATTTGGAGATTGTATGTTCTCCTTGTGTCTCTGTGGGGTTCCTTCCATGTCTACCTCCAAAATACATGCTGAGCATTTCCATCTCAAATGCGACTAAGAATGGAGCTATGAGCAGCGGCAGCAGCACAGACTCTAAGTAGTGCCCTGCAGGGGAAGAGTTGTATAGACCAACCACTTTGGGCATCTTCTGTGACTCACAGTATCCTCAACATAGGAGAACACAGATCACAGATTGAATGCTCGATGGTGTAAAATATGGCTCTCAGAGATTCAGTCATGTTGACTAATGTCATCAAATTGTCATGGGTATTTGCCAGTGACAAATAGGTTAGGGACCTGACCTACTCTGACCTATGCCAATTGTGGGAGGAGTATATATGCCTGTATTGGCTAGTGTGTGCCTGCCATAAAGCCCAGCAATCCCGGATCAGTAAGCTACTCGCTGGCAGGTGTCCAGTTGCACAGCTTGGGTTACCTGGGATAGCTCTGTTGAGCAAAAGCTGGATGTAAAACCAACCCACCTGCCAAATATGAACTAAAAATGTAGGTTCAGTGACAAGATGCAGCTTGGAACTGGATGACATGATGGTAAAGAGGAGGCTAGACATCCTATGTATCCATGAGAGAAGTTGGAAGGGCAGTTCAACAAAGTTACTTGGCTTGGGATCCAATGTCTGCTACTCAGGAGGAGAACAGGGTAGAAATAGTGTGGAAATTGTGAGGGAGAGGTTACAGAAGGCAGAGAAGGATATCCTCAGAATTAGTGACAGACTCATGACAGTCAGACTCCAGTGTAATGGCTGGGCACTATTCCTAATCCCAACCTATGCTATGAAGAAAAGAGTGCATTCAGACAGCAATTGCAGGCCCTACTAGATAAAACAGAGCAATATGAATTGGTGTTGATAATGGGTGATCTGAATGCACATATTGGGACACACAGAAAAGGATATTTGACCTGAATGCACAAATTGGGGCACGCATAAATGGATATGAGAACTGCCTGGGTCCACATGGGTAGGGCAACAGGAATGAAGGAGAAACCATTTTAGACTTCTGTCTGGCAGATGGCTTGATAGTACTCAACACATGGTTCAGAAAGAGAGACAGTCACAAGATCACATACAAGAGTGGCCAACATGCAACTCGGGTAAACATCCTCTTATTAAGGAAAGGGGAGTGGGGTAGAATCAGTGAAACAGTCTGCTCACCTCATAAAGCACCAGTTGCCACATCAGCTGTAAATAGTGGTTAGAAAAGGCTAAAAGGTCAGCAGAGATCAGGCTGAAGGCCTTGAAGCTGACTATAAAGAAAGCACAACATTTTATGGAATTACTCGGGGCTGTAGCACCTCAAGAAGGAGAGGAAATAGGCAGAGTTGAAGAAGAATGGTAGTGCCTCAAAACAGCATGTGTGAGGACTACAGAACAGATATGCTTTGAGCCAGGTATGGAAATAAGGAATTTAAGGAAAGATGGTGGTGAAATGCAGAAGTCCAGGGAGTTATCAAAAGAATGGAAGAGTGCAGGAAAAAGTGGGAGATAGAAATAAATAGACCAGGCTAGGAAGAACTACTGGTTGGCTAACAAAGTGGCTAAGAAAGGAGTTGCAATAGCAAGAAACAAGGCATCAGAGCTTCTGGAAAGTGACTCAGTAAGGGGCACAAAGAAACTGCATCAGGATGCAAAGCAAAGACAGAAAGATGAAGAAGATAGTCAGACACCCTTCATAAGGGGTACCAGCAACAACCTGATCACCAGCCCACAGGACATCAAAGGCAAACAGAAGAAGTATCTCCAGCAGGTTTTAAATGAAGAAAACCCCAAAGAAGCAGTTGGAATTGCAGCAAAAGGAGGAATTAGAAGTTGAGAACTTAGATAGAAAGGAAAACAGTAGAGCAGGTTAACAGCTTCAAGTATCTGGGAGGGGTGGTTAAGGTGAAAGGAAGTCTAAATGAGGAGGTCAAAGCTAGAATCTTTGGAGCTGCATCCACCTGGCACAGTGTGTCAGGGGTAGTGTACGACAGAAGAATTCCAAAGAAGCTGAAAAGTAAGGTGTACAAAACAGTGATGCGACCAGTAATACTGTATGGTACAATAACCTCAGCAGTAAAGGCAGAGCAGCTGAGGAAGGTAGAGATGATGGAAATGAAGTGCCCTGAGGTGGGTGGTAGGATGTACACAGTAGGACAGATGAAGAAATGAGGACATAAGAACACAAGCCAAAGTAGCGCCAATTGCTGAAAACACCAAAGAGAACAGATTACTGTGGTTCGGGCACATGTGCAGAAAAGCAGAAGACGATCTGGTGAAAAATATTTTAGAATAGGCAAGAAAAAGGCAAGGGAAAACTAGGATGTCCAGCAAAGAGGTGGATGGATTGTGTGTGAGAGAAGGCCTGCAACTGTCAGAAATGAGTGTTGAAGAAGTTAGGAAAGTGGCACTAATAGAGAGACATGGTGACAGTTGACATGACACCCTGGCCACATGTAAAAATGGGAAAAAGGGAGTTGATAATGATGAAGGTTTGTTATAAGGCTTTAGAAGTTTTTTTTTTTTTTTTTTTTTTTACTTTTGTCGGACTAATTACATACGTCTCTTGCAGGGACTGTCAGATCTGTACACTTTTTCACATTGGAGTAAAACTGTGTTGGCTAAGTAGCAGCTCAGGCTGCTTAGGAACTGATGATACTACAAGTACATTTTGAGAGCTTATTGTAGTATTTAGTAGAGTTCTTCTCAATCAGAATTTTAACTGGCGGAGGTGGTAGTTGAGACTTTAAAGGAAAAGTTCATTAGCTTGTAGTTACATTTAACCAATGATGAAGATATTATATCACAGAAGTTAGAAGAGTGGCGCTGAATTGAGAGAGATGGTTTCAGTTGACAAGATACTTTCACCACATGTTGAAAATTGGAAAAAGGAGGTTATTGATGATGATGACGGAGATATTATAGAAGTGGTAAATGTGAGGGCTGTGTTGCTAAGGACAGCATCAAGAACATTGAGTCCCCTAGTGGGATGATTTATTATTTGTATTAGGGAATTATCATTTAATAATCCCATAATCTTTTGGGCATAGCATACCTCTCAACATCTTAATGCAAGAAATCTGGACAAAGCCTAACATAATGGGAGGACAAAGGCCCAGAAATAGGGACAGATGTTAAATATTGCTGTTATAAACTTAGAACGTTGCTAGAATAATAGGATTTGCATTAGCATGTATTTTTTAAATGATACAAGGTCTAAAACTCAAATGTCTGTCATTATTTAGTGACCTTAATCAACAGTGATTTGCTAGAGAGCCACAAATTTTATAAGGAACAGAATAAAAAATATGAGTCAACAATCTGGAAATTCTCCGAAAATCTGGACAGTTGACGGGTATAGGGTTTAACTAACTTTTGAATTATAGGTGTACCAATTTATAGATGTATAATGATTTCAGAGATTGCATCTAGGAATCTCTCAAGGTCACCTGGGTGCATAGAGGGAATCCCATAGAAAGCTTTAAACTGATAATTTATTCAGTTTAGGGTATGTTGGAGTTTAATTCAGTCTATGGGTCTCAAGGAATTTGCTTAGAGATGATATGGTTCATGACAGATATGGAAACATCACTACAGTTTTCCTCAGGCCTGAATGCATGGTAAGTTCCAAACATGGGTATAGAGGGAGTGCTGTCTTTACATTGAAACCAGGTTTAAATTAAGATACAAACATAGATGGGTTCAAGTTGCAAAAGAGCCTCAAGATCAGTGCATTTGTTATTAAGACATCTGACTTTGAGAAGAACAGTGATGATATAGTTAGAACTGGAATTTGTTGTAAATATCAGCTATGTTGACATTATGAGGGCAGCAAAAGCTTTGGCCAGTAAGTAAAAGCCATAGAATGAGAAGTGTGGGCCATCATTTATGAAGCAAGTCTATCTGTTTGCATCTCATCCCAAGCTGTGGACCCCACCAGAATAAGATTGTTTTAAAACAGTTACTGTTTTTTTTTATTTAAGCATCATCCAACCTCGAAAGCATGTGTCTGACATGGACTCACAAATTTCTTGAACATTTCTGTTTGTATTTGTGGGTTTAGTGGCAGTAAACAGCTGCCTTGTGTGTCACAGATGCAGTTTCTTCTGACAGACCTTGAAAAGACATCATGCCTAACATATTACTGCAATATGAACTCATCCGCCCAGATGGTAAGAGTGATCATGGCTGAGTGTATTGACTGCAGGCAATACGAGTTCATTTACAGAAGTGATTGGACCATTAGTAATGAGAGTGAGGAAAATGAAATGGGGTCTCTTGTTTGAGGCTGAAATCTATTTCATATTGCTTGTAACTCATGCTATTGACAGATCTGGTTCAAAAATGGCTTTGAAGTCGGTGATCCATCGTATCACATAAGTCTACAGCAAAGGCTTTTGTTCTATGGAAGCTAGATAGGAGAAATGAAAAATAAAATAGACACCTATGGTCATTTGGTATGCTGGATGGCAAAATCACTTCATGCACTAAGCCTTAATGTGTCACCAAGTGTTGCAGCTAAGATCCCTGAAATCAATATGCACATACCGCTCAACTGTCCAAATTTTTGCCTCATATTTTGGTCTTTTACTCATCAAATTTTGATTTTCTAGCAAATTATTGGCACGTCATTGAGGACTGAAGTCAGAAAATAATGACAGTCTTTTGAGTTTTAGACTTTATACTCTTCAGAAAAATCATGCTAATGGAAAACCTGTTATTATATTAACATTCTAAGTTTGTAAGAGCAATACTTAAAAATTGTCCCTATTTTTGGGCCTTTGTACCACCATTATTTATGGTAATTTTAGGAAGTACATAAACTGATAAGCAGAAAAAGTTATTGAAAAGTCTTGAGAGTGACCTAAAGCCAGGCTGATAAGGTTTGTTAGTTTATCTAAATATAATTTTAAATCTGTTTTAGTAATGCTGCTGTTTTTTTATGTTTTCCTTAAAACGCTAAGTAGCAGGAAATAAAAGATAGTCATTGTTAAGAAAATAGATTTTAATACTTTAAAAGCAGTAAAATCAAAACATACCACCGGCAGGTTTTACCATTTTGTCTCAGTCTACCTCATCCCAAGACGAGTTAGCCAATAGTTACCTTCCCAATCCCATGAGAGCATTTCTATTTGACCACTGGTCACCATGACAGTCAGATATGGTCAGATACAAAGGTGTTTTACATCTACATGGCACTAACAAATTTCATAGGGAAATCAGCACAGCTTGATGGAACAAGAACAGCAGTGTTCATACTATACTGCTTTGTATGGGTCATTGTTTATCACAGGGGGAGAAATGCTGCCCTTCTGACAACTAGAAAGAGTTAATTGAATATCTGGGTTCCAGTCTCTACTTCCAAATGTCATCTACACAATTAATTTCTGCTTAGAGAGAACCTTTTATGCAACCTCTAAAGATTCTCTACACTTTGGATAGACTTTTTTTTTTTTTTTTTTGTGAAAGTGCTAATTTTATAATGGTCCTCTTGACCCTTTCTTTGGCAATGTGTGCTTTGAGCTGTGGTCACAATAGATCCAGTTGATGAGTTTTAGCCATACTTTTTCAGATAGAACTGCATTGAAAGGAAAACCTCAGTTTTGGCACAGTTATCACTACCAAAGTACATTTCAGCATGCAAAGCCTCACCTACCTACCAGCCTGTGCAGTAAAGTATACAGACAGACCAGAATTCCACCACTATATTCGAGAGACTGGCAACACTGCAGATAACCCTTGTGATCCTTACACAATTTGTCAGAAAAGGTTCTTCTGGCCATCACATCTGTGAAGCCTTATCTGGCTTCATCATTACATCTATCTGGCTTCATCAGTACATGATGCACATGTGAATTTAATGCCCATTTAAAGTTTATTTGGCATGTTAGCTGCTAATTTCTTTCTTTCGTGAAACTGGAATGTACACACTATGATACTGTGCTATAATTTTGTTATAGCACCTTTATGGAGTGCCTTGTCTGATGACTGGGAATTCTTTAAGGTAAAGCCCTTAGAAGAGACTGAAGCCTATTCACAATTCACAAGGGGTTAATGTTTCCTGGCATGCTGCCAGCGGCATATCACCTGCACCAGCATGAGGTAGTCATAGTAGAAGTTAAACACAGGCTTTTTTGGCCTGTTGCCATCTGGCAGCTAATGCTACCTCCCCCACCCCTAGGACTGAAAGAACAAACCAGTCATACGTCAAAGAAAAGTGTAGCCTGACAAATAGCTGCATCAACAACATGACGCAGAGATGCTGTCTGCTCTTGACTTATATGGTATATCATTTCAGTCTGTGCTGTGACCCCCCCCCTCAGTCCCCCCATGTAGCTGTTGTTTTCTCAGATAGAAATTGGAGATCTGTGCTTATTATAAAATGATTTGCATCATTTGCGTCTAACAAACAGAATTTTGAGAAACTGCTGTCATTGTTTAGTCAACGTTTCTACCACACAAACTGAGCTCTGCTGTTCTTGTTTTCCCTTTTCCTTTTTATTACCCTGCTCTGTTCTTCTATTCATGCTGGCCACGCCCCTTAAACTCCATTCTTTGTTATATTATTTGCGGGATTGTTTATTCTCTTTTCTTGTCACATTCTGCTGACCAGGCTATGGGGTAGCTCTGTTTCCATGGGGTATGGTGCCATAAGTCACATGAATAGTAAGTACGCTGTGTGTTAAATAACTGGTTAGTAAAGGGCTGCAAATTAAAAATGTCTGAGCAGGGATGCAGGTTAATGATCATAGCAGGATAATATGTGTGGGTCAGTATTGGATATGTCTAACAAAGTGTATCAGACGTGAGGTGTGATCACCTGATCTTGGTCAAATTATATTTTTATTCAGATCTGAATGTCACACTGAAAACTGTCATATTTCTAATTACTGGAAACTTTTTATATACACTATCAGAAGCTGTATTGTTTATATTTTCTACTATCCATTGTAGGTTCATTCACAAAAACAGAGGTGCTTTGGTGAGGTTACTGCTATCGGGGAGTGAATTAGCCTGCAATTTCATTGCTTAAAATTAATAGCTTTATTTTTAACTTGGTGAGTAGAACTGCTATTACTTCAAATGGCAATGGAGTTAAACAAGTCTTGTTCCTTAACAAAGGAATTTTATTTATAACCAGGTCTGTTTATATGCCAATATTTCAAGCTCTTCTCTAAAAATAGTTGCACACATACAGCAATCCAATTATCTCCTACACAAAATTGCTTGTCCCTGGGCCAGAAATAGAACAATTTTAGTCACTTACCTAGGACAAAGACAGAGCAACACCTAAGAAACACAGTGGTATGTCAGCAATAAAGTGCTTTTTATAGCATTTTGATTTTGCTCTATAATATACATTTCTCCTGTGATGTATGAACTCCACCTCCACCCTAGAAAACAAATCAATCAGAATATTTTTTCCAGAGACAAAAAAATACAGGTTGTTAAAGGCAACAATTGTACTGCTCATTACTGAAGCATTTAAGCAAAGATATGAAGTTTGGTGAAGGATGTGGGAGGCAAATCTGGGGATTTTTGTAAGTGCTGACACCTATGTTCAGTTAATTAATTCATCTTCAAGATTTTAAATAATGGCTGGGATTCATAGATGGCTAGGACATGGGATAATGTGAATTAACATAGGTAGCGGCCATGCACAAGATGTCGCAATTCTAAGATATAGCATAGCTGCACAATGTTTGACAGTATCGTATGCAGCACATGCTAACAAGTGCATAATAACAAGTAAATAGGGAAACCCATGTAGATGAGTTATATACACTATACAAATGAAGAAACCCAAAATGGTAGACCTTTTCAAAGATATAGGAATGGGTAGCACTATACAGAAGCTCTTATGCATTTTGGATGCCAATGCTGACAGTGTACATTATAGGAGACATGCTACAAATACCTGCAGCAGTATCACAGCAGCAGGTGTTGGGACATGCCATCAGAACAATCTAGTGCTGACAGTGTCACACATCACAGTTGTGATCCAGTGCTGACAGTGTCGCACATCATGGTCGCAATGCAGTGCTGACAGTGTCACACATCTTGCTCACAATCCAGTGCTGACAGTGTTACACATCATGGTCGCGATCCAGTGCTGACAGTGTCATACATCATAGTCATGATCCAGTGCTGACAGTGTCATACATCATGGTCGTGATCCAGTGCTGACAGTGTCACACATCATGGTCGTGATTCAGTGCTGACAGTGTTGCACATCATGGTCATCTGTGCCAATCAAGAATGCACAGAGAGCACCTGACTCACCCCCATATAAGAGACTGATGGATTATGGACCATTTCTAAGTGGACAGAGATTCTGTAAGTGACCTGTGTCTCCCATAAGATGCCCATTCTTATGATTACAAGGTAACATATAGCATTAATTGTCAATAGGGACCTGTCCGTGACCTATACAGTACTCATTAGGGATATTGGAAGTGTCAGCCTTGCAAATCCTAAACCAGTTTCTTAACATTGTACTACAACTTGTGGAAGAGTATATCTGGTTCCTCACGAGAGCAGAGGAGAAAACCAATGCCATGTCTGGGTCTTCTATGGCTTAGCTTGTTTTCCTGAGGACCTAGGAGGCATAGATTGTATCCATGTTGCGATCAAGGCACCGATGGATCCAGAAAGCCTACAATATATAAATAGTCCCTGGAGCTCCTAGGTGATTTGTAATACCTAGAGCATTATTTGTAATGTGCCCATGTGCAACCTGGACAATTCACATGATTTACAAATTTGGCACATATCCAACCTATACTAATAGTTGCTGTAAGGGAATTTTTCAGAGGTTACAAGGTTGATAGGCACGTGCACATTCCAGGTAGACAGACACAAGGGAACAATGCATGCTGGGAGTGGGCAAATATAATATGCTGTTTCATGTGTGTGTTGCAGATTATGCCAACTATGCCCTGGAATCCTGGTTGATGACTGAGATATACAAGCCTCCGATCATGGAGGAAATTACCTATAATGCTGCCCATGTGGAAACTTAAAACATGTTGGAGCAGTTATTCAGACTACTAAAGACATGCTGCCAGTGTTTGAATACCTCAAGGAAAGCACTGCTATAAAGTCTAGACATACACAGCAAGATATTTCTTGCATAAAACATGCTCCAGAATGTGGCACAGTGCAAACAAATGGAGCATAAAGTGAACATCATAACAAAGTCTACCTTACAAATTGCAGCAACAGCAGCAGAAGTGGGGAGTCAGGAGTGAAGTATGCAACAGCTGAGCCAAAGTTAAGGCAGATGTGGATGCAGTACATTTCAGCACAGGCAAAGAGGTGGCTTCTGGTATACAACTATAGGCCAGTGGCACAGACAGCACAGAATAAAAGGATGTATGTAGTACAACACCCAGGTTATGCATAGCAGAAGATAGGTCCATGGACTGGTGAAGTTGTGCATTAGATATCAGCACACACACACACACACACACACACACACACACACACACACACACACACACACACACACACACACACACACACTTGGGGGTGTGCGGGACAAAGTCATCTTCACTTGCACAGATAGGGGACACAGTGACAGGTGGCTGCAGCACTATAGTGTGGGGTAGGGTCCTGAAAGGTGAGTAGAGTGACCACATACTCTTGGAGGTTGTGGAGAATGAAGGATCACATCCTTTAGTGATCTGGTCATGCTATCAGAATGTGACCATTGCCTATGTCTGCTCTGTTATCTTGTGGTATCAGGGGTGGGTTGGTCCATGTCACGAAAGGGCAGAACAACAGGATTATGGATGTGCACCCTGACAAGACATCCCCATGTGTAGAGCCTAAACAGTGATGCCACTCACAACCTGTATGATGCTCATGACCAGTGGTGACAGACCAGATGCAAAAAAGTGACACTGATACTGTCTCACCAGTGGTCTACATAGTTTGATATAGAACAGCCTGTGTCCATCCACCTCACATCTGGGACTCCCCACTGCCCAAATGCATGGCCTGTGCAGGCAGACCAGATGTCACTAACAATGTGTCTCATGGATGCCACCAGTGACCTCAGCAGCAGTGTTTGCTCAGAGTTCCTATACTCCAGGTCCTTGTGGAACTGGTCTATATCCTTTGTCTGTATCGCTAGCCTACACACCTTCTGCTTGATTCTGAGTGTAGTAGCTTTATTCAAAACTGTCTTGAAGTCATGCCAATACTATACCCTCCTCATCTCTCCCCTTTAGTGGGTATGTCCATCTTTGACATATTAAGCATATCAGTTGCTGCATGGGTTAGGGACACATGTGGAGCCCTTGTGAGACCCTCATATACAGGGTATCTGTCATGCTCTGGTGAGGCTATGTGCTTATCCACTACCTTTACAGGGTTCTCTGTAATGGCAGATAAAAGTTATCCTTTCCTCTGTTGTGTTGCAAATAATGCCATTGTGTCATTAGACCGCGTCATGTGCATATTACCATCATTGTTATCCACAGGTGCCCTGCTGACATCAGCATCATGTTATGTGTTATATATGCTGCAAGTGAAACCTGTGAAAGAATGATAACACATGACATTAATGTCAGTCTGCACAGCGTTGCTTTCATATCTAGCTGTGGCATGCATACTGGTACACAATGAAACAATGCTATGCAATACTCCAGAAGATTTATCTTATTATGTATGATGATGCATTTGCAATCCATATGTGTTTAGAAAGATATATATGAAGGTGGGTCTTGATCAATCCCTCTCTTCTATCATGCTGTGATATGTGCTACAGTGTGCTCTGATGGATATTACTAACCTGGTGCTTCCCCTATTGACACAGCTGGTTGGTGGCAAGCTTGCTTCCTCATTTAAACCATCTCCAGATTTGATGGGCTGATCCTCCTGGCTGATGAGTAACATCAAAAACTCTTCAACCTATTTTAGCCACTTCTATACTGGAGGTCCATTCACTGCAGTCTACTACGCTGTCCCAAAGCTAAATGCCTTTTTCTCTGAAGAAAGTATTACATCAGTAAGTGTCTGGTGTACTTGTTTGTAGTCATCTATATAGCTACCTCAGGCATTCACATCCTGCACCAGTCTCTGCCAAAACCTGTCCCGATAATTCCTGTCTGCTGCATCTTTGCTCAGGTATGCATACCCTGCGTCTGGAGGTCCTGCAGAGTAGCAGTTCATTCTACTATGTTGCAGACTTTTCTAGGTTTGTGTGGCCATGTCAATACTTGTAAACCTGAGTGCAAAACATGCAAGTAAGTTAGTGTAGACGGTACACTATGGCATGCATGTGACTATAAGTATGACCATGATGATCTGGGTTCCTATTACCAGATCGCAGACGCAATTTGTAAAATGCATCTTGATTGATCCGAAAAGAGCAAAAAGGCAAAATAGCGAAGCGGCTTTTCAGCAAGTTCTTTCCCTGAGAAAGAATTGGCTTGGCCGCTTTCATTACTTTGCCGTTTTTGGCACTGTAGTGTGATTTCAGAGTTGGTTTATTTAAGTAGGGGGCGTGGGGGGGCACAGCCTCCATGGTGGGGAGGTGGGGGGTGAAGCCCCCCACATTATGTAATGTTTTAAAGTTTTTTTTTTTTTAAATTTTGGAACAGCGATTTTTTTCCTCTTGGAAAAAAATCGCTCTTCTGAGGTTTCGACATTGTAAGCTTTCATTTACATGGGGTTGATTATTTATTGTTCGCTTTTGTAAGCGTACGATAATATAATATAGACCTGATCTCCTCCCCTATTTGGTCTAACTACTGCATTTACAGCTATGTATGTACTCGTCCCTTAGTGATTGTCCTCCTGCCTCTACATACAGCCATAGAACTCCATACCCCTTGTGATATGTAATCTCCACAGTATCTCATGTTGGCAGTTTGAACCCCATCATGGTAGCCAGACAGTACTGTGCCATTCCAGTGTGATGGGATCCCACTTACACATGTAACGAGACCCATGCCTGCTCCCTATTGAAATATCAAGACTTGTAAGTGTGAGCCCTGATATCCCCCTAAAAAAGAAAAGACCAAATACACAGGAGAACAGCAAACATTGAACACCTTCACCCCCTGAACTTGTATAGATACCAACTCTGAGATTGTCATACCTCAGAGAAAAGGGAATATCCTGAAAAAAGGTAATCTTAGACTTGAATATGTAAGTCTGCATTTTTCGGTCATTTAATCTCACATTTCCAGGACTATGAATCTCAACATTTCAAACAGTTGCCCTTCATTCCTTCTGACAATCACCTCACACTTTGTAGCTATGGATGAGGTACTTTTCTGGCATCACTCCTTCTGTAACTCTGAGTAAAAGCTCTGTACACATGTAGCATTACAAATTTCATGATATCTTAATTGAGTAATTGTAAATGCTGCTGTACAAAACAGCCATGTGCTTTATATTCTACTTACAATTAACACATTGGTTATGCTAATGAAACCAGATAGCATCAGTGTTTGTGAATTGCTTGTACACAATGTGCTTCCCATATACATTGTCACAAGCCATGACTATCAACTTTAGTATGAAGCATGTGACCTGTATACTTGTGCTTTGTTGTGTGATGCCTGAATTGCACATGCACATTGGTCTGCCATATTGCTCCTAAAGTGGTTTGCTTTGTAGCCATGTTAGCCTCAGCAAGTGGTAAAAGCAAGGCTCCTGCATGTTGGAACATAATTCTGGCCCTTTAAAGAAGGTGGATTCCTGGTAAAAATGGGTCAGATGTTGTTGACTGATGCCACTGGTACTGGGGAAGCTTTACCTTAATCATCATTAGGCTGTCCAGAGATGGCACAGCCTGACATGCTTTATTAATTGGAGACAAGAGGTACTGTAAGCATTGTATTATCATTGTTTTGAACTATGTATTGTGTTATACAGGCATAATTTATAGTACGTGCTTTGTTTTGCAGCTGCACACAGCTTACCTCGACCTGGTCAAGGCATTTGATACAATACCCACTCAGGCATTATAGACAAGCTCACTAATTTAAGTATACACCCTTTTTTCACCTGCTGGGTAGCCAACTGGCTCACTGATATGACCCAGAATTTCAAAATAGGTGAGGCCACCTTCACCAGGAGGCCAGTCACTAATGGAGTCCCCTACAGCTATATACTGGGCCTGCTCCTTTTTGGCATCTACGTCTCTGAAATGGATTATCATCTTAACATGATTTAGTGCTGAAGAAGGCAAAAGTGCATCTCCTGGCAGCAGATTGTGTATATGTTCTGTGTCAGTGCACTGAACAACTGAAATTCTGTTTGTATCCTGTGTGTGACAATATTTTCCCATTGTGTAATTCCTCACCCTTCTACCAGTCCACATGTGGAAGAGGCAGAGGAATTTCTGCATTTACCTTGGTCTCTGATGGTCACCGCAGCTGCAGTTTGGTCACCAGTATCCACTAGATATTCCATATGGGAGGAGGGATGGTGGCCCCCTGTTGGAGGTGCCCTGGAGGCATCACTGGCACCCACCATATGTGGATCTGAGGAGAGAGAGTGAAAGCTTCTGTTCTGAACATGGACTACAGGGTTTGCTGTTAGTATTTAATGGTCATTTGCAGAAGCTGTTCAATTCCCCTTTATCCTGGCAAGAGGATGCCCATCTTGACAAATTGAATCACCTTCTGGCATGACTGGTAAGCCCCACTTTTTGGCTCTGCAAAAGAGCAACCATCACATAACAGTGGCCACCCAAGTGACTGATGCCTGGGGTTGTTGCCCTACAAGCCAAGCTGGCAGCCAGCCATCCCAGGAATCATCCCATCCACTTCCTGGTGTGTGTCATCCTTGGTGTGTCATTCCCCATTCCTTGTCCAACACTACCTATCAGCAATTGCCCACCCTTTGTAGGTATGTACAAGTCACTGCCTTCCCCAAGTTTTGCATCTATACTACCCCTGTTTGTCTGTGTGGGTGTTCCATGTCTACCAGTCTGACCTTGCTACCAACCCTTCTTGCTCTGTTTCATCTACATCCATCCTTCTGTACCTTCCCTAAATATCTTCTTTTATAGAGGGTGCAAAAGAGTCTCTATATCCTCAAAAAATACTCTTCCTTTCCCCTAACATTCATGCCTCATGGTTACCATTCTGTTTACCTCTGCTTACTATTTTCCCCTTTCTCACTTTCCTGTCTGTTCCATTTCCTTCCCATTTATATAACGAAGGGGTTACCCCTTTGTGTGTGTGCGCACACACACACACACACACAGGTCTAGCTTTTGGCTACTATGCTCAGCCATGCTGTCTTCCTTATGGCGGGCTGCCACTAGCTGCAGCTGTATATTGCTTCATTTCATGTGAGGGTGAGCACTGACAAGGGCACACTAGAACACCTTAGCTCCGACATTCTTCACATTTGCCATGTGCACAGCTGTAGTGCTGCATCTGCCTTATGATTGCAGGATGCAGTTCTTCCTATTTCCTTATGCAGTCATTTACAGTGATGTAGGTACCTGCTACATATATAATTAGTTTTCTGGCACTTTGCACAGTGAAATAATCTGATACTGGAATTGCATTAAGTGCACAGCACTTGTTTATGAATCTCAGCCAATGATTTTGGCTAAATTCAATGAGGCTATTTTTTTTTTATTTTGTACCATAAAACTGTGGATGTGCTGTTGAAGGCAATCAGTACTCACAAAGCTGTTGCATTGCTTTGGAAGTTTTGATGGTTTCCTAACTTTTTGGACTCAGCATAGAACAGAAAATGTATCTACTCTTCCTTCCTTTATGGAAAGGATGTGATATGCAGTGACAAGCAAGGGTGGCCAGTGGCTGAATGTAATTCTTGTTCACTGTAGCTGTCAAACTGCTGCTAATACATATTTTTTCTTTTAAATGTAATGTTTGCATAAAAACAATATGATGCATTTTATGATCCAAAAAGAAAGGAATGCAGGACTTGGTAGGTGTAGCAGTACCCTGTGCCCACAAATTAATCATAATTTAACCAAAGTATGACTTGTCAGGTCAAACGCCTCTTGGAAATGAAAGTACCCAAACCCTCTCCCATTGCAGATGAGTTTTCTTCCATATTTCCATACTTTGATTACAAATGCAACCTTTCTTTGACCAGGGCATACAATTGATAGAAAGATTATCCTATCTGTACGTTGTAGATAACCAACTGAAGTCAGAAGCTTATTCTAAGCATGCTGGCATTTTTTCATCATTCTGGTTGCATCATTGCAATGTACTGATACAACTTTTTCATATTGCTGATGTTCTAGGGGCTGATGTAAACATATATGCTTTGTAAAATGAAAAAAAAAAAAAACAAATGGCCATTTACTCCTGCCCCTGCAGCTCAGCAAAGGATCTTCTCAGTTATACATCATGTTCCAGTGGCAGGCCGCCCAAAGGCATGTACGTCTAAATAAACAGAGAACACTTATTGTCAGAATGTACAGTACTTAAATTGAAAGGTGTGACCTTCATTATTGTTTAATGACAACAAGCAGCCAGGCAAAGCTTTATTAATCAGCCTTCCCCTCACAAACTGTACCCAATTTCATCTAATGCATGCATACTTCTCATATAGCACAGACATCCTTTAGCCTCCAAAATCAGTTCCTCCCTTCTTCTATATACTAATGTCACTATATTATGCTATTACATGACATGATCGCCCTTGTTTAAAAAATAACTATCAGGTTATTTTTTTCTTTACAGGTTAAACATATATGATTTTTTACTTTAAAGGTTACAGGAAAAAAAGGTTACTCAGAAACTATTGACAGGTTTACTGATTCTGCCAGACCTGATAAATACTATAAGTTTGTTTTTAGGTTTTTGTTCTGTTGCAATACCTGGAGCTGGTGAAACTATCTGACTGAGTTTTCCAGCTTGGAAATGGTGAATTGTCAGAAAAATAAAGGCACTGTACCCTCTGCCAGTTTAAATAAGCCCTACTTGAATGTTCTTAGGCAAATAGGTTCGTAGGTTAATTCTAGGCTGTTGAAGGACTATTTGTAGACTAGCCACATGATCCCACATTGGCTTTACCAAGGCATGAATTAATACCAGCAAAACAACTCTCAGCAGAAAGATAAAAATCTACAACCGGCCACAGTAAAGAAGTTTAATAAAAAAGCACACAAAGCACTCTGGCACCTCTGCACACAGCCTTCCAGGAGTAATACAAGCACTGAAATGCAGAACCTCTTATATTATCCATTAATCAACACTAATTACATAGCAATTGTTTCCAATTAATTTACAAATTTAAACCTACAGGCAACAAAGTATCAATCTTTAAAATATAGATAGATTCTTTATAAAGTAGTCTCTCTTTAACACTACATATTTCACCAACTTGTACAAATATTTGTTCCAGAACACAACCCTGAAGTAAAGAAAAATCACTGTTGTGTTTTTCCTTAAACTGCATAGCAATATTACTTTCAGTTTTGTTCTTTTTTATGTCCCTGACATGTTCTTGCAATCTGGTTGTAAATTTCCTTTTACTTTCCCCTATATAATACAAATTACAAGGGCACCTCAGGGCATATATAATGCCTTCACTGTCACAGGAAAATCTGCCAGAAGGGGAAAAATCATCACCAATTTGAGAACTAATGGTGAATTGCTTAATGTTGGGGAAGGCGAAGCTTTAGCTAGTTCTGATGTCTTGAATAACATTACTGCTGATATTAACCTTACTGGAGATGTGAATAATAACATTCCACCTTCTCCGCGTCGCAGTGAAAGGCTGCAAAACCAACAGGGGGTGCAGACTAATACCGTACATAATACAGGTTTTCACAACAACAAGCCTGTACAGGGTGGTTTTAAGGGACCCCACAAGGGCAGGTACCAGCAACCGAGGAAGAACAATTGTCGCCGCAGATAACAATTAGCCCCTGTGTATTGAAATCATTAGGATTAACTGAAATTACACATCCTTGTGTATTGAATCCACCAGAAATGACTGAAACTGTATATCTGCGTATTTTATTGAATACATTTGGTGATTTTAGAATATATAATTTTACTGAATTTGAAGTATCTCCTGAACTTATTAATGTATTGTCCAAAGGGTTATCCTTTGTACCAGCCAAGCATATGAATGTGGCTGACACCATTTTAGATCTGAAAGTTTTCATACATAATTTGAACTTACTGTGTCTTCTTGGGAATATGTCTAGTCTGAATTCTGATGTACATATTTCCAGTATTTTTAATCCCCCTTTGCATAACACCATTAGATTTTTTGAAAAATGATGTGAATTGGATCTACATAATTTATCAGTGATGGGTGTTAAAGGTAGGGAGACTAATGGAAATGACATCTCTGATAATGAATTAAAAGCATTAAAATTATTAAGAAACCAAAGAATTAGAGTATTAAAACTAGATAAGGGTGGTGGGCTTGTTTTAATAAGTGATAAACTTTATGAAAAAAATATCTTAATGTTACTTAGCACCGATACGTATGTTAAGGTTTCATTGAACGAATTGAATGGGGCTTATCAACGTATTAGAGTTTTGATTAAGGATTTATTTATTGATCGTATGATTGATTTAGAAACCTTTAACTATTTGAATATGCCCTCACCCATTACACCAGTTATTTTTGGACTGCCTAAAATTCACAAAAACTTGAGTAAACCACCTTTCCGCCTGATTGTGGACGGGCATAACAGTATAACTTAAGGGTGTGCTAAATTGGTTGATTCTAAACTTAAAAAATATTTGGAGAATCAACCACAAATATGCCAGGATTCATGGAGTTTTTTGGAAGCAATAAATGGCTTAAGATTTGATGACCAAATGAATTTTTTAAACATCGATGTCAGTGACCTTTATACTGTTATTCCTCAGAAATTAGGTATCGAATGGGATTGCAAGATTTTGTTTAAGCAAGGTGTTTCAGGTGATGAAATTAACTTAATAGAATATTTACTGGATATTGTGCTTTCTAATAATTATATTTTGTTTAAAGGCAATTTTTATCATCAAAAATCCGGTGTTGCCATGGGTTCCCCCTTTGGGGGGAGCTTTGTGAATACCGTTATGGCATATTGGGAAAATGAGATTCTGTTTAAACTTGGTATCTTTAAGGAATTTGTCTGCTGGTACACACGTTATTTGGATGATATTTTTGTTTTATTTAAATGTGATGAAAGTGAGGCTGTGGAATTTGTCTCTGTATTATCTAATCTTACTTCATTTTTGAGTTTTACCTATGAATTTAATAATGTTAAGATATAATTCTTGGATGTATTACTTATTAAGGATATGGTGAATTTATGTTATATCGCAAAAATCTACCATAAACCAACATATTCTAATAGTTTTCTTCACTTCAGTAGTGCTCATCCCCATTATCAGAAACGTGCTGTTATTAAAGGCCAGCTGGTTAGAGCGGCCCGAATGACCACCCTAGAGGATGATTTTTGGGATGAATGTTATCTACTTAAAACAATGTTTATTGCAAGGGGATACCTATCTACCTTGATTGGCAACCTTATATCTGAGGTTAGTAATAAATGTAATAATGGTTGGTTTAAACCCATTTTTGGTAGAATTGATGTAATTAATGGTGTTAATACTAATGACTGTGGTATTGGTGGTCTGAATTTTAATTCCTCTAATATAAGTACTATATCTAATGAAGGTAATACATCTAATGCTTATTGTATTTTATTACATCTTTTTGTACTGAGGCTGAAATTGTGCGCGGTATTCTATACAAAAACTGGGTGGTGTTGAAAGAGGACACCTTTATTAGAAACAAGATACCAGATATGCCTCAACTTGTTTATAAAAAAGGACTGAACCTTAAAAATTTGGTAGAAACTGTATTACCCCCTTTACAAAAGGATGGAGGCATGTATAAATGTGGTTCTTGTAGAATGTGTAAACATATTAAAGAGACTAATACTTTTTCCATAGGTAGAAATAAATATAGAGTTAAGGGTAAATATAATTGTAATGCCACTGGTGTGGTATATTTAGCCCAGTGTCAAAATTGCCCCCAGTTCTATATTGGTAAAACTGATAGGCACTTTAGAAAGAGAATATATGAGCATTTATATAGCATTAATAGGAAAGATGTAAACAACGCTTTAGCGAAACATATTATTGAATGTCCTGAGCATTCATTTTTGTTTCTTGTTATTGAACAAATGCACGCTAATATTAGAGGTGGGCCAGTATCTGTGGAGTTAGATCTTAGAGAATTATGGTGGCAAGTATTAACTAACGCTTACACCTCTCCTGGTTTAAATGAATACAGTTCCATTAAATGTATTTTGAAACTTAAGGCCTTAAATAGATGTTAAATGACCAATTGTGTACTAATTTTAATATTGTTATATGTTTTAATATACTTGTATATATATCTAGATGCTTTTGTTAAAGGTGAAGTGAACCTTACATAGAATGAATTATGTTCTTGTGATTACATTGTGATTTAATGGACAATATCTTTTTAAATGTTTTACAGGATATGATGTCATTGATGTAGAGAGTTATTTAAACTAGGTCAGTTAACAACTGTGTTTGCCTGAGGAAGTTTGTGAATTTTTACATTCAAAAGCGCTTACATTAAATTGAATTAGTTCTAGTCTGGTGAATGCCCTTTGCCTCTTTGTTTCTTTAAGATGTTCTAATACCACCATTGTCCAGACAATTCACTTTTTTACCGTACTGTATTCCATCAAAACCCAGACTATATATATTATTATTTAAGTCATGATGGAAATTTTCAATATTATTTTCGCCTCCTTCACATATAAAAATTAAATCATCTATATATCTATAGTAACCAATAACATAATCATGCACAAAATTGTGCTTACACAGATACTCCCAATTCAAAAAGGGCCATCAACAAATCAGCATACATGGGGGAAAAAAAGCCCCCATGGATGTGCCCTGTAGTTGTTGATATAGTATCTTATCAAATATAAAATAATTATTTAGTAAGAAAAATGTTTAACCTCTACAGTATAATTTGATAAGGGGATATCTCCTAAAAAATAAGATAAAGCTTTAATCCTATGTTCATGCTTAATTCTAGTGCAAAGGCTTTTTACATCCATAGTTATCCAATAAATTTTTTATCCCATGTTGTATCAGATATTTTCTCTAAAAAATCAGAAGAATCTCTAATATACAATTTTAACTTCATTACATAAGGTTTTAAATGATTATGTATTAATAAACCTATTTTATTAAGAAAATATCTACAGGCTGCCACTATTGGGTGACCAGGAGGAGTGGCCATATTTTTGTGCAATTTGGGCAAAGAATAAAAGGAAGGTATCTTACATCTTTCAACTCCAAACCTTTTATCAATATCTTCCCTGGTCAAATAGCCTAACCTAAAGCCTTTCTGTAATAACATTTTATATTCCATGATAGCATTGTTATAAGCACTAATGTTACATTTCTTATAAATTTCACTATTGTTAAGATGCTCATAACACATGGCAGAATACTGCGTATAGTGTAACATTACAATCTTGTTCCTCTTGTCTGAAGGCTTAATTACAATATCCCTTCTCTTACTTAAATCAATAAGAGCATTCCATTCTAATTTAGTTACATTATATACATTTCTACGTCTTTTAAAATCACACTACAACTGTTGGACTTGAAAATTAAACATGAAATGTTTAACAGTTTCATTAGTATATGGTTGAATAAAAGCACTACTACACTGCATAGCCTCTGTATAGGCTGTGGTGGTGCAGCGGTTAGCATTGTCACCTCACAGCAAGAGGTTCTCCCATTCGATTCTTGACTGGAGCGCCTTCTGTGTGGAGTCTGCATGTCCTCCCCATGGTCAAGTGATGTTAAAGACATGCAGGTAGGTGCGAGCGTGAATAGGTGTGCCTTCTTTGAAGGTTGGGGGTCGGGCTGGCAACGTGACACTGTAAAAATCCACTGCAATGATTAGTGGACCAGAGTTCCGCTGTGGAGACCCCTAACTGGGAAAAGCCAAAAGACATTACTTACACTGAATAGCCTCTGTAGTCAAACAACAATAAGCATTTAAATAATCTAAATCAGAAGCACAAGAAATAAAACTTTCTTCACCAGATATAGCATCATCTAAAAAACTTTCATCCCTCATATCATCAGGGTGTTGAAAATTCACTTTGTTAAAAAAACATTTTAAATACAGTTTCCTTACAAAACAAAAAAAAAACTCTTGTTTCAAAATATGCAATCGTGGAATCACTGTGGGCACAAATTTAAGACCTAAGTTTAAAACACTACATTCACTGGAACTTAAATTACATCCAGACAAATTATCAATGAATGAATCAGGGCATACAGCACTATCAACAGGATTAAAAGAAGAAAGTTCAGTTCCATCTACCTCATTTAAAATGAGGTTGAGTATTTCCTTCATTAAAGTAGTTTTGTCCTTGTTGGTTCCAATTTCTTTCGAGGTTCTATTTGTACTGCTGATCACCTCCTTCCCTCCAAAACCATTGTTCTAATGTTTCCGGATGTTGTGCTTTAGGTAGAGGGGATAAGATGTGTCATCACTTTCTCCCCCACTAGTAAAACCTTCAGAGGAAGCTAAATAAACAGTATGTGCATGTTTATAACCTCCGCTCTGATGTGAACGGAAGTTATTAGTCTCTCGCTTCTGATTGGCTTTCCACAAAAAGCCCGCCTTTGCTCATAGTCGCTGGCGTCTCTTTTAATTTTATTTTTCTTCCTATCTATGATAGATGATTCAAGATTTTGTAGCTTCTCATTAAATTCGCCCAGTATATTATCCAATTGAGTTGAAGCTACCAAAGGAGACAAATCAGAAAAGGTACGCTTAATCTCTGCCTTCAATTTACTATGTTTCAGCGTATCCTTTTCTAAAAGAATAGAAAGCCATTCTGTTGCACAACGATGTGCTGCTGCCACCCAGTAATCACAAAAAGCTTTGTCAGTCTCATCATTCGTATTAAAAGGTTTAGTGGGGCTATTAAACGCTCAAAGAACTCTAGGTGAAATTTTAAGGTCTAAATAGTGCTGTAAGCCCAATATATTTAAATGAACTTTCGTTTCAGCAATCAGTAATTTCTCTAGACTGTTACATAAGTCCCAAGTCTCTTTTGGTACATTTAAAGAAGCACTTTGTCCCACAGTGGAAAATGGATTATCTGTTCTAAATTGTCTATCCCCCAAATATTTTTCCATAAATCTAGATGAACCATCATTCACATTATTGGAAAAATGCTCACCAGAAGGAGGAATAGAAACAGCTCCTTGTACAGTTCCTTGTGCAATATAGTTGGCCATTGTTCTCTGTGAAGAATTTTGAAGCAAAATAGATTCCTCTTTAAAGAACCTAGGGATGTTGCAGGAAGGATCCGTGGCCATAATCCACCCAAAGGACAAATCAGCAAAACAACTCTCAGTAGAAAGATAAAAAATCCACAACCAGCCACAGTAAAGAAGTTTAATAAAAAAGCAAACAAAACACTCTGGCACCTCGGCACACAGCCTTCCAGGAGTAATACAAACACTCAAATGCAGAGCCTCTTATATTATCCATTAATCAACACTAATTGCATAGCAGTTGTTTCCAATTAATTTCCAAATTTAAACCTACAGGCAACAAAGTATCAAACTTTAAACTGTAGATAGATTCTTTATAAAGTAGTTTCTCTTTAACACTATATATTTCACCAGCTTGTACAAATATTTGTTCCAGAACACAACCCTGAAGTAAAGAAAAAGCACTGTTGTGTTTTTCCTTAAAATGCATAGCAATATTACTTTCAGTTTTGTTCTTTTTTATGTCCCTGACATGTTCTTGCAATCTGGTTGAAAATTTCCTTTTACTTTCCCCTATTAATACAAATTACAAGGGCACCTCAGGGCATATATAATACCCTCACTGTCACAGGAAAATCTGCCAGAAGGGGAGAAATGAACATTTATTTTAAGGAAAAATAAGGACAACTTTAGAGCATGTACTACATTCTCCTCTAGGGAAAGTGCCCATTAAAGAAGGATTTAAACAAACCCTATCATCAGGAGAAATACAAAGACTAGAAGTTAAAAAGTCTTTTAAACTTTTGCCCCATCTATAGGAGATAGAAGGACGGTGAGCTATAAGATTACCAAGTTCACCATCTTTTAGTAAAAATTCCCAACAATTATTTAATATATTGCCTATGGTATTACTCCTGAAAGGCTGTGTGCCAAGGTGCCAGAGTGTTTTGTGTGTTTATTTATTAAACTTCTTTACTGTGGCTGGCTGTGGATGAATTAATACCAGGCCTGTTTTAGACCTAGCTACATCCTCATTCCATAAGGTCTTGAGGAATCAGATTGTGAATGTACTTATGAGTCCCCATCTAGTTGTTAAAGTTGTGCTTAAAAAGGTTTAGGGAACTACGAGGCTTTACATTCAGGTGGAGTGTGTTGCATAAAAGAAGTATTTTCCATGATAGATTAATATAATGTCAGCAGGACTCATTTACATTACAGTGGAAGTTCAAATCTCTTGAGTGGTTGTTCAGAGTGGTGGTAGTTTTGTGGATGTGAATGAGGTTGCATAAGATAGGATCCTTTGAGGCTTTGTAGGCTAAGCAGAGATAGTAGATACACCCTTGATTGCCTTAGTAAGGAAGCATTGTGGTCTCTTGAGGTGCTTAGATAAGTAGATACCAAAGGAGGTATTACATTGTATAATTGGTTTGATAACGGAGGAGTAGAGGGGGATGATGACTTCTTTGGATCTAGATCAGAAACCCCTGGTGATTAGTCTGACTATATAAAAGGGTTTTCTAACAACAGTGGTAACATGGCTTTCAAAGGATAATTCATTTCCATTGAAAGTGCACACATCCCTAATGATCAATTCAATTTCTGGGGGGATGTTACATGATAGGTGTACCGGGTGAACTGGTTTGCCAAAGGACACAATGCCGCATTGTTTGGTATTTAGTTTGAGGTTGTGGTAGAAGGACTATTTGTTAGTGATTGTTAAGTCATCCTGGAGAATCAAATAGGCAATTGGGGTGTTTATGATAGCTCCCAGTTTGTAGTCATCAGCAAATATCATCAGGCATAGGCATTTGGTGTTCAGTTCAGTCTTGATGTCAGAGAAGTAGATACCAAAGAGGATTGGTCGCAGTACAGATCCCTGGGGTAAAACGTTAGTATCTATTCTTTTGGTTGATATTATGACTGCTACATGAATAGACTGGGTTCTGGTAGTGAAAGATACTGCTATCTAGGGAGTAAGATAGCAGTTTTCATTTAGCTTGATTAGCTTGTTAATGATACTGGAATGTGCAATGGTATCAAAGACATTGTCCAAGTCCAGGTATGCAGTTGTGGACAAGTTTGTCTGAGACCAATGCCTCAGTACCTTTTTTCAGATTACCTTAATGCCTTTTAACAAATTCAGATTGGTTTGGGTCCAGGGTTTAAAGATGGCTTATATATTTGCTATTGAATTCCATAGTGATATGCTCCATTGCTTTGCAGATATGGCTAGTGAGGCTTATGAGTCTATTGTTTCCCAGACTAGTAGTGTGTCCTCCTTTGTGAAGTGAGTGGCTAAAACAGTCCTTCATACTTTTGACATGAATTCACTGGAAAGTCTGAAACTGAATACACGTAATAATGAATCAGCCAGATGATAGTTGGTACTGACAAGAAGACAGCTTGGCACATTATCTGGACCCACAGTGCCGGTGTCCTTAACCTTGGAGAGAGCTCTTAGGATAGCACACAGGTGATGGGGGGGGCATAAGAATAATAATGTGCTGCAGATAGAGGAGAGATAAGTTTGAGCTGAATTTGTCTGCTAATATGTTAGTTTTGTCCTCAGGGGATGAGTATGTGGTGTTACATTTGTATTAACTTAGATCATTGATAGGTATTACTTCTGAGGTTCCTAACACAGTTAAAGAAGGCTTTGCTGTTATCCTTAGCAGATGGCATTCAAAATACTTGGAACCCATCACATCCAGCATTGGGCTGGTTGCTAGACATTCATCTGGCAAAAGGTACTGCAGCGTTCCCTGTAGGACCTCCAAGCTCTTGAACAGCTTCTATCCAACAATAATAAGGCTCATAAACTCTGCCATCAACTTGGACGTCTCTTACCTCCAAACATGATCTTACTAGTAATATTTTACTGAAAGTTGTACATTATTTAATTCACTATAGTTAATACATTCTCACAGAAGTGTAATATCTTTCTCTTAAAAGTGCAATTGCAATAATTCCTCATGAGCAATATTAAAAAAATGATTTTTCTTCTCTTTTTTGTGTACAGTATTATCTATTCATATGTTTATATTTATATATATGGGTAGTTTTACCTGACTATAAATAGGTTATAAGGAGTATTTTTTGTGTGTATTAGTCATTAGAATATACATTGTCTTATTATTTTATACATAAATTGCCTCTGTACTCTGATGATGAGCTGATGCCTGAAATTTTGTTTAGGTTGCACCTGTGTTTCCTAAATAACAATTATGTTTTTTTTTTTAATTTTTGAATCTTAGCATGGGGGGGAGTTTCCAATTTTTTCAACTCATACTTGTGTTTGGAAGATTTGATTTTATTCTTTACTGATCTTTTTGAATTCTTCTCTCACCGATGGGGTGTTAAATTTGCTTTTATGGATTTTGGGTTTCTTTCACTTAGTTTTGTTGTTTATTGATACTGGTGTTCAATAGCTCAGATGGCTTAGTGGTAAATTGCTGTGGCTATGGTGTGCAGGGTCCTGGGTTTAAGACCTGCAAGGGCTGATTATTTGGCCTAAAGCAGATGCCCTATGCTGACCATCTAAAAAAACTCCAGCTATACTCTGTGGCATATCGTCTACTCAGAGGCGATCTCTGCTTAACATACAAAGCTATGTCGAACCCTGAGTTGTTGGACATGCTCCACTTAAAGAAATCCCAATCCCTCAGAGCCACATGCTCCAGGGATCTAAACCTTGTCTTCACAATGAGCAAAACATGCTGAAGGGATAAGTTCCTGACCCGGAGACTCCCCATACTCTGGAATAGACTGCCCATACATGTCAAGCAGAGCAGCTCCTTGGCCCTCTTCAAAAGAAACCTTGACGATTGGATGGGAGATAGGAAATTCACCCCAAGGGATCACATCAGTTGCCCTGCTAGACAGGGGTCCAGGGAAGTAAATATTGTGAGAAGAAATATCTAGGGAATTGTTATGGCTAGGCTTGTATAGGCCCAAGGGCCGATAGCCTAGTACCAATCTATGAACCTATGAAATTGGTTAATTCTTAAATTTGGCACTGTAAATATGCCTTATGGGGACCAAGGCCTCAAAGAAAGCCTGGAGGTGGGCATATAGGTTATCTGTGAATAAGGCCATGTGTGATGAATGGCCATTGGGGCAAAAAGGACATTCAAACTTCCTCAGGCCATCAGTTAATTTGAATAGCTCTGCCTTGGAGTTGCCTTTGAAGATGGAAGGGTTAAGAGGTAATGTGGGTCTTGCACTTAAATAAAACTCCTCCTTCTCCAACAGTTTAACTCAGCTCTTAGGTAGCTTTTCTCCCTACAATATGATTCCAGTACTGCATAGGTACCTGAAACCTGCTTGTACTTTATAAAACTTTCATTTCCTCACTTTGGCATCAAAGGAAGGGAAAGACCACCCATGTTTTTTTAAGCTTACCATCTCACATCAATTGCAGAGGAATTTATCTACACCTGCATGACATACCACAGACATAGAGAAATTTGTAGTCTGGAACTCAGGCTGTTGTAAACAAGACAGAGAGCCATGAAACTGTTTTCCATTGTCCTTATTATGGAGAGGAAGGGAACTTACACTGATTCACAGCTGCTTCCAGTGTAGCCATGCATTTCATAGCAAACTAGAGCAATTAGATCAGTCAATATTTCAAAAGCAGTCATCACCTCTTTTGACAAATTTACATAAGCAGCATCACAGTATTGAAATGCTAAGATTTAAACTTTAAATGTTTGTTGTTTATACTACTATACATTTTAAGATGACTTAAGTGCGGTATCAAAGATGTCTGTGACATTTGGAGAAAAGTTAGAAAATATATTTTCTTGTAATTCTTGTAAAGTATCAGCACATTTACCAAAATGTAAGGGAGAGTGTGTCATTCATCTTGAACTACAAAAAGATACTTTGAACAAAGACCTGCAATTTGGCAACTGTTTTTGTTGCAGCTGTATAATTCCTATATATTGTACTATAAAACAAGCCTTGAGACACATGCACATGAGGGCCATTCAAGAAATAAAAGAAGCAGTCCTGTTACACATAGTATATAAGATGACAGTGACGGACACTAATCCAATCATGTCAATGGAATGGAAATACACCAATACTTCCTTATGTCTAGCATGAGTCATATAAAGAAGACTTAAAATGGATTATGGGAAAGAGGAAGGCTTGAATACAAATAAGGTCACATTGATACGTCAAGCTTCATTGACAGCCATTTTGCAGAAAACATATTTAAATTCTATAAGATGTAGTCTGAGAGATTTACAGATGTTAAAGTAACTCAGAAAACAGAGGGACAGTGTGAAAAAAATTTTTTTTTTTTTAGTTCTAAGCCAGAGTTTTTCCTTTAAAATAAGTGTTGCTGCATGATGGTCAGATTTGACCAGTGATTTGGTAACTCTAGGTGATGAGCATTGAAAGGGGTCTAGGTTGATGAAAATATCGTGGAACCCTTCATTGGGGTTTGGACTAGTTAGTGCAGGGAGTTGGCATTTTTAAAGTTCAGGAATTTTTGTACATACTTATCTTTGGTAGTACAGGTTCCCAATTAATGAAAGAGTAGTTGAAGTAGCACAAGAGGATAGTGATGGACTCTCTAGTGAAAGATGCCATTTTGTTCAAATATGGCTTGTGGTTTGCCAGTGTCATGGATTTGGTTCAGTAGTTGTCAGCTTTGTAGTATCAGGTTTTATTATGAGAAGGAAATTTAGGAGTTCAGTCTCATTGTTTTGCATTAGGAGTCTGGAGGTAAACTGGTTTCTTAAGAATATAGATACACCCCCTCCAGCTATACCTTGAAATTCAGTGTTGGGTCTGAAAGAGTGAAAGGTATTCAGTCCCTGCACTGCAGGGGTGCTCTCTCTATTTTGAAACCATGTTTCAGTAACTACACATATAGCTATATTTTGAAGGGATAGTGATGCCTGTAAGGAGTGCAACATTTTGTTAAGGCTTCTAGAATTGAGCAGTGGCACATTAATATTGTTTTGATTTGGATCAGCTATGTAGGCAATTTGAGGAAATTGACCTTGTTTAAAAAAGGTGCTATGGGGGGAGGGGGCTTTTGGCCTATATAAGGAAGCCAACAGGAGAGGGACAGAGGTCATCTCTACCAAAGCAGTTGGGGATATTAATCATCTCCTCCCTGGCTAATGTATATTAGATTCCCTTAGAATGACAACAGTAGCTCAGCCAATAATTAAACTCAATTATTTTTTGTTTGTATTGAGACATCATTCTCGGCAATGCTAGGATATTGCTCGATACTTGTTTCACACCCAGTTTAACATCATATTCTGAGAACTCCAACATGTCCCTTTTCATATTATCTAAGGATGTGCATCAAAGTATATATTCCCACATGCAAAATGAACATGCTATATGTGACTTGGCAGCCCTAGTAATATTGCAGTTCCTCTCACCTGAGACACATATGTCACTTTGTCTTTGCTCAGCCTAGTGAGTGGAGCACCTTTGTGTCTTACTATGGTGTCACCTATGAGCAGGATGCTGCCATGCATACAATCTAAGTCCTGTTGCCTTAAGGGCTTCTGCATGCTGTTTGTGTGACCTCCTTTTTATGCCTTTGTTAGCTGTAGTTTAGAGCTGTTCATGCTGGGAATCATACAAGAAGTTGATTTGAGGGTTTAATGTGCTTCCAAGAGTTCTAGGAGGTTTTGGTAGAGATTGTTTTTAACTGCATTAATGTACAAAAGTTTTATGTTTACAATATGTGAATGTTGTATAGATGTGGCCTGAGCAGTCTTTTCAGAAAGTCTGCTTTAATAAGGTAGGATCTCTGTGTGATAATTTCACCAAAAATCACTTTGGGTGTAGTTCATGGCTTTTCAAGGTATGGCCTGAATAGGACTTTGATAAGACTCTTACATGTGATGTCAATTGTAGTCATAAGATTAACTGTTCCTAGTTCCAACTATGTGCTGGGCATGTTGGTTGAGCCGTCTGGGTTGTACATTCATTTCTAGGATGGGAAGAGGAGTTCTGATTTTTCTTGCCATCAGAAGTTCATTTGGGTTGGCTGCATTACTGCTGGAAGTAGATGAGTTACAGCACGAGAGAGCAAATGAATAGTAATCCTGTTAAGTACTCCCTTTGCAGCTTACATGGCCTCTTCAAAATGCCATACTAAAAGATTATTGACTAGAATCATTGTGAGTTAAAGCCAAGGTGGTGTAATAGCTACTGATATTCAATATAGGCAAACTGAGGCCTGCTATTGCTTACCTAAACATAGAAGACTAAAGTGAGCAAAACTTAACTTCATGACAATTTCAGCTGAAAATAAATTAAATAGTTTGAAAAAACTTGAATAATAGTCTGTGATGACTGGGTAGTTTGCTTTTATTGTGCTCGTGGACAAGTCCAGACTAGAAGTTGTATAGGAATTAAAATTCCTTTTGTTTATGTGTCTTTAGTTCACAGCACATTTTGCATGAAATTGTTTTATTATTTGTGTCTAATAAGATTACTAGCCATCACAATAATGCTTTTTCCCTTGCATATCATTAGAACTTCACTGTAGCGCAAAGAATTCCACTGTGGTGCATGTGATTCATACACATCATTAGTCAGTGGACTTGTATAGTACCAGGGATAGTTTGGCATAATGGTTAAGATATCTATATCACCGCTGCAGTATATTTAACCTTAAGGATCTCCTCCAGGGATAGCCCAGTGTCCAGCCAGTATACTAAAGCCTTTAGATCTTATATGCACTGTACATCACATGTATAATCCCCATACATGACGTAGGACATAAAGGTGACATACGGATGTAGATACCCAGAACTTCTTTGCCATTAGTCTGAACACTATCATCTCTCATTGATCTGAATGCCTTTTGCTGTACTGAATACCTAGCCATCAGATAAGTGCCCCGTTGGGGTCTTTTTTTCTTTTTACAATTAGTCTTGTTTTTCTTTTATTACCTGGAGTTCATGTCTTCCAAGAAGGAAAAATGTCAGTGTGGAAGTCAGATTCCCCAAAAGGATCATCACAAACAATGTCTTTTTTTATTTGGGTGCTTCCCACGATCATACCTCTTAAAGTATTTGTAAGGAGTTTGTGCCTATGACTCTTGGAAGCTGGTTATCTTCCTTGGCCATCTATATCAAGAACCAGAGGTAGCATGACTGAATCAATTAACCATGAGGTATATCATTAAGTAAGAAGGCAGCCAAGAAATCTCAGGTGGATGCATTGGCTGTCCAGTCTCCACCAGATGTCTCTCTAGAAGCTGGTGATAGCCCTGTAGGCCATCTGGTGTCAACATTGGATTCCTCTGCCATGATCCCGTTGGTGGCCTGCATGAATTTTTCTTTTCACATGTCCTCAAAAGCTTTGAAGTCATCTGCTCTGGATGTTGAGGGGGAACCTTGGTTAGTTATCTTGGAGAGCCCTAGAAGGATTCTGCAGATTCTGGTCAGGGAAGAGGTTCCAGGTACTTTTATTGAATCATGTCAGGGTTCGGAAACTCTGGTGTTTGTTAGGGCTGATGTCCCTACTAAGAAAAACAGAAGACTAAACATTCTTCTGTATGTTCTAAGGACCCTCAAAGGGAATTGCAAGAGTTTACCCAGGCCCTGTTTAATGCTTTGATGATCCTGAAACCTCCCCAAGGAATTTCTGTCCCTACTTCCCCTTGGACTTCTACTCCGTCCAAAAGGCTTAGGAAACTGATCTCTTGGATGAGGATGAGGAGTTTGATGAAGGGTCCTTCTCTTTCTCTTCCCAGGTGTCTTCTCCTTTAGCTTATGTTTCTGATGAAGAGAAGTCCATTAGACCTGAGTCTTCTTTGGAAGAGTTGCCTTTTGTAGACACAGTAGCCAGAATGATGGAATATCTTAAGTCAGATTCATCTTAGGTGTCTGATATCCAGAAGAGGTATTATGAGTTGCTTCAGGTTGACACTCCGAAACATTCTGCAGTACATCCTGTGTTGTGTGCTTTGTTAGACACATGTATAGCTGTCTTCCTGACTCCTGATTCTCAGCCCCCTGCTCCAAAGAGATCTGACAGGTTCTATAAGGTTCCTGAGGATTGCCATTTCCTATTTAACTGTCCTTCTGCTAATCTTGCTGTGGTGTCAGTCTCTTCTGGCAAACCTTCTAAGCTTATCCCCTCTTCCAAGCTTATGCCTTTAGATAAGGATAATATGGCAATAAAGAGGATTGGAAAGAAGGTCTATATTGCTTCTACATTGGCCTTTAGGACCATCAATTACCAAACCTACATGACCAGATATGCTTTGGCCTTGATTGCCGAGGCTTGTCTACTTCTAACCTCCCTGATTCAAAAGGAAACTCTTTCGATTTATCTATTTTGGGTTTTACCACTCAGGAATCTCATCAGTCTATCAAGTGCAGCTACAATGCTGCTGATGCCTATTCCAGAACTGCTGCCTTTGGTTCTGTTATGAGGCATTATTCTTGGCTTTGTCCCCAGTCATTACCTGAAGACATTAAGGCCAAGTTGCTGCATGTTCCTTTGGAAAATAAAAATCTCTCTGAGACTGCTGCTGCTACTGATGTTGCTATGTTTAAGTCTCTTCAAGAAAAAGGTAATGCTTTGCAGGACTTTAAACATATTTTTGTGTCCCCTATCCCTAAGTTCCAGTGGATCTATCCCACAAGGTCTTCTTTTGTTCACAGGTAGGCTCATCAGACCACTAAGGGTAGGAAGGCTGGTAGGTGAGCTCCTCCTACAAAGTCTTCCTAGGGTCCTGTGGCTCATAAGCCCTCTTTTTATGACAAGCCTGCATCTCTTTGACATTTTGTCCCCCCATCTCTCAGCTAGGTTCCCTTGTCCCTTCAACTATCCAAACTGGCAACTCATCACCTCAGATTCTTGGATTCTGTCCATCATCTGTCAGAGCTACTCAATGCCTTGCCTAAAAAAGGCACTATGGGGGTGGCAAGAGTCTTGGCCAGTATTCAAAAGCCTAAGGGTTACAAGTGCAAGCCGTTTCTAGCAAAGCAGCGTGGCTTGTTGAGCATGTCATCCCAGGTGGACAGACACTGGATCCCCTTTGAATGACCCCAGAAACTTAGCCAGTTGTTGAAATCAAGAATTTTTTCTTTATATTGTGGTATCATTCTTGGTGAGGGCAGGATGCTACACAGGGTCGGGGTCATACCGGCCTGGGCTACGTGATCAGAGAGCTCTTCCATGTCTCTCTTCATGTAGACCAGGGAAGTACAGCTCAGGTCATTCACACCAACATGGACAATGACAGAGTCATATCTGTACGTGTTCTGGAGTGACCTGAGTGCTTATGTGGCAGATCCTGGCACCCGACAGGCAGCTAACAATAACCTTCTCTTTATTCAGCCTAGTGAGTGGGATGTCAGTGTGCCTGACTATAGAGTCACCTATTACTAGTATGTTGTGTATGTTATTTTGCCTTAAGGGCTGTGATTGCATGGCACACTAGTTTTGTATGTGTTTCATGGTTTGTGTTGGGGGTGGAGGTTGCTTGGATGTTTGCTTTGAAGGTCTCTGTTGGTTTTGCAGATTTTTATTTAGAGCCTCCGAGTATGTTTTCATGTATTTATGTGTGTTTTTTGTCAGTGCAGGTTTAATGGGTCTATGTAAGACTGGTGGTGTGATGCAAGTATTTCCCTTCTTTTCTTCACCGTCTGATCCAGTCATGGGTTGAGAGAGCTTAGCCTCTAGTTTGGCTGTATAACTGCATCTCTCGCATGTATTAGTGTTTGGTAGTAGGAGGAGGGGGTTGTCTGTGTACATGAGGCAGTTGTAACATTGCCTCAAAATGCCCAGATTCACCACTTGGACTGGAGAGTACACCTGAAACTGCCCTTTGGACATGCCTGGATAGGTACAGTGAACTGTTTTACTGGATGGCTGGTAAGGTCGAATAGAGAGCCTTGTCCTTCTGTATAGTACAGGAGGGTCTAGTGCTAGGGTTTGTAAGTGCTTGCTATATGTTTTGAGCAAGTGCCGGGCTGAGAAATGAATGGCTTGAGTGCTTAAGTTGAAAGTTTGTCTAGTTCCAAGGGGAAAAATTGAAGAGGAGACTTTGTGGAGCCGGGAATAGTTTTACCCTAGCTAACTGGTGCTGCCCGGCGCGCAAAACCAGGCAAATACAGTATTTATAGCAGGGAAAAGAAAGAGATAGAAATTAGCCCAAAATGGCCAATAAACTACAAATTTCTGGGCTGAAACCACTCCTCCAGGGACAGATAGGCTGCTCAAAGCTCCCCTCACTCACAGGTGAACAGAAAAACTTCCTTCTATCCAAGTAAGGTATGGGCAAACACAGAGATTTATAACACAGGCCTGAATTCAGCACTAACCTGAAAACTGGACTATACTAACTTAGAAAGGTGGGAAGCAAGTATATATATATATATATATATATATATATATATATATATATATATTTTTTTTTTTCAAAAAATAAAACAGATACACTCAAAAAACAGTTTAAAAGCACAGAAAAGGATACTTGTTGTTATGTCACAGATCAGAGTTGTAGTCAATGTCCCTAGTAATAAAGTAGGAAGAAACACAAATACAGTAAAAGCAAATGAATAAAGTGCAAATTGTATATATATATATATATATATATATATATATATATATATATATATATATATATATATATAAAACAATAGAAAATGAACAAACTGACTTAAACAAGTTACCCAATTAACCAGGAAAAAGCTCAAAACTGAGCCCTCTTCCAGCAGTCTTCAATCAAACAAATTCTAACTGCACACCCCTGCTTACTAGGGTACAGGGGAAACTTCTCCAAAAAAAGATGGCCTGGATCAGTGCCCAAGTTATACAAACAAAGCTAGATTCAGCAGGCCTGAATCTGGTCTATGCTACAGCAACAAGGTGCACCAATTTCAGAAAGAAACAGTTCAAATAAGCAGTCACAATAAGCCTGTGACCAGAAATTCCCAGCACAGAAGGGCAAAATCCAGCCTCTCCCCCCACAAGAGTGCAGACCACAAACCTTCTTAATGTAGAATAACTGGCCTGAAGCCCAAGTGCTTAAGCCAGAACTAATACACTTTTAGAATAGCAGACACTGGGCCTTCAATCAGCAATTCCCAGCTTAGAAGGATTTAAGCTACCTGTGCTTAAACCAAAAGACTTAGAATAAGTTACAATTTTATCAGGCTACGACCAAGCAGTAATACATGCAGCAGAATAAATAAAATTGAGTACTTTTAAGAAAAGCAAAATAAAGTAAGAGGAAACACAAATACAGTAAAAGCAAATGAATAAAGTGCAAACTTTTTTTCTTTTTTTTTTTTTAAGTGCAAGAAGAAAGAAAAGAAGAACCTAAGTGGGCTGGCCTTCTCAAATCTTCTCTCTGTATTAAGTAGAGTGAACACTAGACTCAGAATATGATCTAACTGTACTCGGTTAAGTGAACAAATCAGATGGACCTAGGAGGAGTGTTCTAATAGAGACTTACAGGAGGGGCAGGCAATTCCAGAGCCACCAACACTAATACCAACACAGGAACAGGGAGGGAGGGTGGATAACTAACTGCAGAGAGACACACTGCATACTGTCCAGAAACACACAATTAGGAAACAGAAAAAAATGAAAATACAGTACTTTTAAAACTGCAAGTTTGTACTTAACAGAAGAGTAAAATTCACTACTACAAGTTTTACTTAACTTCAGCTTCTAATGCAGATGTTTGTAGCCAAGCAAGTCTCTCAGGAGTTGAGCATAAAAGGACATATAAGACTTTCTGGTTGCAGGTTTTCTTGCCTCCTGTAAAACCTTGAGCATATCTTCAGAAAAAAGGTGTCTAAAAGGAAATAAAACCCTATCACCTTCAGTGTCAGTTGAAGAGTGGACAAGTAAGGATGGATGAGCGACCCCTTGTCTTGTTTGAGGAGGTACAACCAGTGAGGTAACTAGTGGTGATTGCCCCTGTTCAGATGAATTAAGAGGGGGAACCAGTGCTGTCTTACCCAAAAGGGAGTTACTATCAAGATTTCTATGGAGTCCAGCTGAATCTCCTGCAGGACTCTTGGAAAAAGAGGAAGTGAAAGGAAGCCATTTAAAAATATCCCCTTCCAAGGAAAAGAAAGGGCATCTGTCTTCCATGCCAGGTGATATGTCACTCTGGAACAGAAGAGAATAAGCTGTCTGTTCAGAAGGGATGCAAAATAATCTACCTGAGGAATACCCACTGATGGACTATTCGCAGAAACACATCTCTGTGAAGCATCCATTAGTGAGCCTGTATTTTGGACCTGTTCAAGGAGTCTGCCACTAGATTGTGCTCTGTAGGAATATACATTGTCTGAAGAGTTAGCTGATGACTGATAGCCAGATCCCAGGCCTGAAGAGCCAGGCTGCAAAGAAGGTAACACTTTGTACTCCTGACTTGTTGTCATACCACATCACTGTGGTGTTGTCTGTGTAAACCTTCAGGATGCCTGGAGATAACATGGGGTAAAAAGCCTGATGGACCAGAATCAGAGCTCTTATATTGATGCTGATTATGTTGATATGGTCTGACTTTTCATGGGGGGGGGTCGACACAGACCTTGAATTTACAGGTGACCACAGGAAGTTCCCCACCCACCTGATGTCTAAGGTGTGGGTGAACAGTTCTTGAGAAGGATCCAGAGGCAGAAAGGGCAGGCCTGGGTTGAGGATAAGATGTTGAATCCACAACTCAAATTCTTGCTTGAGGCAAGGAAGGAGAGGCACTCTGAAAACCAGAGGGTGGCAATGCTGAAGCCAAACTGACTTGAGGTACCATTGACGCTTCTGCATATACAGTCTGGCAGGAGGAGCACCGAAATAGAAAAGGCCATGAATCCTATGGCCTGAAGAAATTATCTGGCTGGAATGTCAGGCAGAGGAAGAAGAGAACAAAAGAAAGGACAAAACCTTTGGAGGTGAAAGAGAGGCCATCATTGGCACTGTCTGAATCCTGTAGCCCAGCTGCACATGATCTTGGGAGGAAGTCGATAGTGAAATCCCAGCCTTTGAAGGAGAGATATGGTGAACTCCAGGGCCTTAACAGGCAGCTGAGAGAAGGAGCCTGAATCAATAGGTCATCTAAATAAGGAAAAATCTGAATGCCTAGGAGCCTGCAATTTGTGAATACCCTTGAGGCAGTAGAGATTCTAAAGGGCAAAGCAGAGAAATGAAAATGAGAGGAAGAAACAGAGGAATGTAAAAACTTCCTGAAAAGACAGTGAATAGGAATATGACATTTGGCATCCTTCAGATCCAAAAACACCAGAAAAGCCCACGGCAGCACCAGAGGAAACAGGATTTGAAAAGAATGCATCCAAAAAGAAGAAACCTTGAGAAAGGTGTTGCAGTATTCTTAACCTTATGGATCTCCTGCCAACAGTGAAGAGAAAGACATCTACTTTTATGGTAAGATTTTACATAACTGTACTGTCTTCACCTCATAGATGCAAGGTGCAGTGTTTGATTCTGACCTCAGGCTATTGTCTAGACTTAAAATGGCCATTCAAGACAGTTAGCCTTGTATTCACCTATGAACCTATTAACCTTGGTGCACCAAATGTATCTATTTGGGGATATCTACTCTTATAATCTGTGACACCTGCATTTTTTTTCAGTGAAGGTGCAGTAATGTGAAAAGCAGTACAAATCAAACAGCTGTGTATTCTTCTGCTGAAATGCAGTAAACCTTTTAAAGGTGAAACTTACATGCATATACATGTGAGTGCACATATGTGCATGCATACAGTCACATTAGCATGGTTTAGTCAGCTACTTCCTGCTAATTAATGCATTATCTTATTCAGCTTAGAATTTTCTGTAAAATCTGTTGTGGGGGATGATTGACTTAATATGAATTTGGAATCACTGGGAACTGAAGAGAGTACTATACCATCTAAGGCAGAACTGGTGGGGCTGGGAGATTTGCCTAAAAGGACTGCACTAATTATATATTTCCTAGTGATGTCTCACTTCCAGAAAACACTTCCAGATTTTTAAGTACTAGTTTGTACTTTCCTCTGAGTCTGTTTTTTGAACTTTACATGGACTGCAGATAAGGAGAGAAACTACTTATTTCCAGAATCAGTGTTCTTGTGTACCATGATGATGACAATGAAATAATCCTCCATTGCCATGAACTGTACTATTTGCTGAGGCAGTGGTGGTCTGCTTGGTGCCATAGTAATAAAGATTAGACATATTATTAATAGGTATTTTAACTGTTCAAATGCTGGATCTTAGATATAACCCCAATTAAATGCACTTTTCTTCAATAACAATTTGTACTATGGCTGCCCAACTGCAGAAAGGTTTGGGATGTATTTCCCCAGGTAAGGTACCATGTCCAGAACATTTTTGAGCTTTTAATGGTTCTCTAGTACCACATGCTGCCTGATAACCTGCATATTGTCTAGATCTGGCCTAACCCTAGACTAATCAGTTAAATATCTCAAGAAGCATAACTTTCCATTTCTGAGAGCAAACATTTCCTCATTTAAGTATAGTCCTGCAGACCTTATATTTTGAGAAATGCTTTTAAGGTAGACAGTATACTTGCCTGTGGTAGTTCCATACATAAAAAAATATCATCTACAAACACAAAATCCACATTAAACCCTTGTAGTGTCTCCATCATTTTACTTTGAATCTCAGGATCTCAGGAACACTTGGACTTCTAAGCTGCAGGGTTTTTAAGAATACTTGAAAGATGGAGTACTAAATGTACTTAGAAGTAATACATTTATTTGGCTTACTGCTTTCAGGATGCAGGCCTATAAGCCAAAACCCTGTATCCATTGAATAAAATATTTATTTTATTTATTTTTTATTTTTATTTTACATTTGTTTACCGGGAAAGTCTGACTGGAACAAGGTCCATTTACAGCGGAGGCCTGGGGAGAAAAGCTCCATAACATAACAGTACAAATACAAGAAGTAAAAAAAAATTCTGTACAGAGGCATATATATATATATATATATATATATATATATATATATATATATATATATATATATACACACACACACACAATCAGAGCTCCATGTCTTTATATGACAACACATAATCCACGAATGACAGAAAATGTCTATACAGTGGCATATATACAATCAAGGAGATTTTTTTGTATCTTAGTTTGATTTGAGCAGGTTTGGTATATAGATAGCAAAACTTTAAATTCCCTATTGGTAGTACAAAGCATAAAAATGAAGGAATGGAATCTGGAAAATAATGCTATTCGGGAGATATGTCATAGCATGAGAAATAGTTTGTAGGATAGTAGTTCATGATAAGGAGTATTTGAGTAGTACAGAATAGCTGAGGTAAGCAGTGAGGAGATTAGGAGTGACAAGTTAGGAGGAGGGCAGAAAAGATTTTATGTGATACAGTGACAGAGCCATGATTGCAAGAGGTGCGACTTTAGTGATGTCTTGAAAAGTGAGATGGATTGTGCAGAGGAGATACGTTTGGAAAGGTTATTCCATTCCCTAGCAATGGTGTGGGAGAACAGACTTTTCCCTGCAGTGTTATTGGCTTTGGTTACACAAAGCAGGGTTTTGCTGGATGAGCATAGAGGGCAATTTGCAGAATATTAGTTTAGAAGTTGGTTTAGGGCTGGGGTTTTCTGAGGGTTCCTTATGTTGAAGGTGAGGACTAATTGGTGATAGTTAATTAGCTGAGGGAGTTCTAACCACTGTAGTTGCTTCAGGGCAAGACAGTGATGACTTCTAAAAGTGGAGTTGTTAGCAAATTTTGCATTTTTATTGTAACATGACTCTAATTTGTTTAGGTCTGTTTTCTTGATATGAATTAGGATTGGTGATGCATGCATTAGGGTAGACAAGAGGTGGGTTTGGGCTAAGGAGATTCTAGTTTGGTCCAATAGGAACTGTTTGTGTTTGTATAGGGTTCCTAGTTTCTTATGTACCTTTGTGATGGTTTGTGAGATATGGACATTAAAGTTTAGATTATCTATTTCAACCCCGAGCAGCTTAGTGTGAGGGGAGGGGGAGATTGTAGTCCCATTTTTGGAGGTGATAGTGAAGGTATGAGGTATGGATTTGGATTTAATGGGGGTAAAAAGGAGTAATTTGGTCTTGTTGGGGTTTAGAATGAGTTGGATATCTGTAATCCATTGTTCCACAGAGCAGAATGATTCTTGGGTAAGCTTTTGAAGAGTGGTTATGGATGGGGCTGAGCAGATTAGGGTGGAGTCATCTGCGTACTGTATAAGTGATGCATGCAGGGTGGAAGTATGTAGTTTGTTAGTGAAAATGGTGAATAGTAGCGGACCCAGTATTGATCCTTGTGGGATGCCTGTAGTAGTTGGCAATAGAGATGATAATGTACTTTGCCATTTAACTGATTGTTTTCTGTCAGAGAGAGAGCTTCTAAACCATGAAGTAATAGAGGGGTGAAGGATAAGGTTGACAGAGTGTCTAAGTGTAGGTTATGGGTGACCCTATCAAATGCTTTTGATAGATCTAGGAATATGGCTGAAACAAATTTGTTGTTTCTTAGATGGTTAATCTGATTGGTAAAGGAGAGTAGAGCAGTGGTTATGCTATGGTTTGGGCAGAAACCATGCTGTGTGGGGGAGAGGAAGTTATGTGAGGATAAGAACTGCATTACCTGGGTGTAAATACATTTCTCCAGAAGCTTGGAAAGGGGGGACAAGCTAGCAATTGGCCGGTAGTTTGATAGTTCATGGGAGGTTTCCATCTTTGTGAAGGGGAATTATATGTGACACTTTCCATAGATGAGGTATGTAGGTTTCTTGTATAGAATGGTTTATAAGAATTGAGACAGGGCAGGCTAGTGATTCTGCAGCTAATTTTAGAAAATTTGTGGGTAAACCATCTGCTGTAAGTGTGATGGGTTTTAGTTTAGAGAGTAGCTTTTTAACTGAAGAGGTTGGTACAGGTGAAAGTGGGTATGTTAGTTTGTTCTACCGTTGGGGTGGTTTTCGTGTTCTTGTTGGATAGTTGGATAGATAGTGCGAGGAAAGATTCTGTGAAGTGATGGTTGAATTCTGAAGCTATGCTATCATTATCAGAATTGTTGTTGGGAGGTGGGGTGGTGGTTTTGCCTGGTTTTAGAAGGGTACTGATGGCCTGCCAAAACTGTTGGGGATTTCTAGAGTGCTTGTTTTGGATGTCTAAATAGTAGTTCTTTTTATTTCCTTTTGTTTGGGTTTTGGCCTTATTTCGTAGTTCTTGATATTTCTGTTTGCCTTGGATAGTGCTATTCTTTTTCCAGTTTTTCCAGGCATTGTCTCTGGCTTTTATTAAGGTTTTTGTTGTCCTATTTAGCCATGGGGCATAGTTAACTTTAGTCCTGAGTTTCCTGATGGGAACTAGTATATTTAGTACATTCATAAACATAGTATTAAAAAAATCAACTGCCTGGTCTAAAGGTAGAGTTTTTAGTGGATTCCAGTCCTGTTGCTGGAGCATACTTTTAAGAGTTTGTGGATTGACTTCATGCTCATCCCTAGTCTCCTTGAATAGCATGGGTTTGGGTATTTTTGCCCGTTTACGAAGGAGGAATGTGGGGCAGTGGTCACTCAATGTGTCAGGTAAGCAGCCCACATGATAATTTTCTGTGGGGATATTAACTAGTGTCCAATCTAGCATGGAGGTTCTTTTGGGTTTTTTGTCTACTCTGGTGGGTTCTTGGATTAGTTGTGAGAATCCAAATAAGTTAATATGGTTGTAGGAGTTGCAGGCTAGCCAGTGTAAGTTTAAGTCACCTAGCAGGATGGTTTCTTGGGGTAGGTTGATTGTGGCCCATTGTAGTATCTCTTCTATTATAGGTGAGTTATTTCCTGGAGGAATATAACTACAGAGGATGTTGATAGCAGGATGGTTTCTTGGGGTAGGTTGATTGCGGCCCATTGTAGTATCTCTTCTATTGTAGGTGAGTTATTTCCTGGAGGAATATAACTACAGAGGATGTTGATAGCAGAATGGTTTCTTAGGGTAGGTTGATTGTGGCCCATTGTAGTATCTCTTCTGTTATAGGTGAGTTATTTCCTGGAGGAATAGAACTACAGAGGATGTTGATAGCAGGATGGTTTCTCTGGGTAGGTTGATTGTGGCCCATTGTAGTATCCCTTCTATTGTAGGTGAGTTATTTCCTGGAGGAATATAACTACAGAGGATGTTGATAGCAGGATGGTTTCTTGGGGTAGGTTGATTGTGGCCCACTGTAGTATCTCTTCTGTTATAGGTGAGTTATTTCCTGGAGGAATATAACTGCAAAGGATGTTGATAGCAGGATGGTTTCTTGGGGTAGGTTGATTGTGGCCCACTGTAGTATCTCTTCTGTTATAGGTGAGTTATTTCCTGGAGGAATATAACTACAGAGGATGTTGATAGCAGGATGGTTTCTTGGGGTAGGTTGATTGCGACCCATTGTAGTATCTCTTCTATTATAGGCGAGTTATTTCCTGGAGGAATATAACTACAGAGGATGTTGATAGCAGGATGGTTTCTTGGTGTAGGTTGATTGTGGCCCATTGTAGTATCTCTTCTATTATAGGTGAGTTATTTCCTGGAGGAATATAACTACAGAGGATGTTGATAGCAGGATGGTTTCTTGGGGTAGGTTGATTATGGCCCATTGTAGTATCTCTTCTATTATAGGTGAGTTATTTCCTGGAGGAATATAACTACAGAGGATGTTGATAGCAGGATGGTTTCTTGGGGTAGGATGATTGCGGCCCATTGTAGTATCTCTTCTTTTATAGGTGAGTTATTTCCTGGAGGAATATAACTGCAGAGGATGTTGATAGCAGGATGGTTTCTCGGGGTAGGTTGATTGTGGCCCATGGTAGTATCTCTTCTATTATAGGTGAGTTATTTCCTGGAGGAATATAACTGCAGAGGATGTTGATAGCAGGATGGTTTCTCGGGGTAGGTTGATTGTGGCCCATGGTAGTATCTCTTCTATTATAGGCGAGTTATTTCCTGCAGGAATATAACTACAGAGGATGTTGATAGCAGGATGGTTTCTTGGGTAGGTTGATTGTGGCCCATTGTAGTATCTCTTCTATTATAGGTGGGTTATTTCCTGGAGGAATATAACTACAGAGGATGTTGACAGCAGGATGGTTTCTTGGGGTAGGCTGATTGCGGCCCATGGTAGTATCTCTTCTATTATAGGTGAGTTATTTCCTGGAGGAATATAACCACAGAGGATGTTGATAGCAGGATGGTTTCTTGGGGTAGGTTGATTGTGGCCCACTGTAGTCTCTCTTCTGTTATAGGTGAGTTATTTCCTGGAGGAATATCACTACAGAGGATGTTGATAGCAGGATGGTTTCTCTGGGTAGGTTGATTGTGGCCCATTGTAGTATATCTCCTATTATAGGTGAGTTATTTCCTGGAGGAATATAACTACGGAGGATGTTGATAGCAGGATGGTTTCTTGGGTAGGTTGATTGCAGCCCATTGTAGTATCTCTTCTATTATAGGCGAGTTATTTCCTGGAGGAATATAACTACAGAGGATGTTGATAGCAGGATGGTTTCTTGGGGTAGGTTGATTGCGGCCCATTGTAATATCTCTTCTATTATGGGGAGTTATTTCCTGGAGGAATATAACTACAGAGGATGTTGATAGCAGGATGGTTTCTTGGGGTAGGTTGATTACGGCCCATTGTAGTATCTCTTCTATTATAGGCGAGTTATTTCCTGGAGGAATATAACTACAGAGGATGTTGATAGCAGGATGGTTTCTTGGGGTAGGTTGATTGCGACCCATTGTAGTATCTCTTCTATTATAAGCGAGTTATTTCCTGGAGGAATATAACTACAGAGGATGTTGATAGCAGGATGGTTTCTTGGGGTAGGTTGATTGCGGCCCATTGTAGTATCTCTTCTATTATAGGCGAGTTATTTCCTGGAGGAATATAACTACAGAGGATGTTGATAGCAGGATGGTTTCTTGGGGTAGGTTGATTGCGGCCCATTGTAGTATCTCTTCTATTATAGGTGAGTTATTTCCTGGAGGAATATAACTACGGAGGATGTTGATAGCAGGATGGTTTCTTGGGGTAGGTTGATTGCGGCCCATTGTAGTATCTCTTCTATTATGGGGAGTTATTTCCTGGAGGAATATAACTACAGAGGATGTTGATAGCAGGATGTTTTCTTGGGGTAGGTTGATTGCGGCCCATTGTAGTATCTCTTCTATTATAGGCGAGTTATTTCCTGGAGGAATATAACTACAGAGGATGTTGATAGCAGGATGGTTTCTTGGGGTAGGTTGATTGCGGCCCATTGTAGTATCTCTTCTATTATAGGTGAGTTATTTCCTGGAGGAATGTAACTACAAAGGATGTTGATAGCAGGATGGTTTCTTGGGGTAGGTTGATTGCGGCCCATTGTAGTATCTCTTCTATTATAAGCGAGTTATTTCCTGGATGAATATAACTACAGAGGATGTTGATAGCAGGATGGTTTCTTGGGGTAGGTTGATTGTGGCCTATTGTAGTATCTCTCCTATTATAGGTGGGTTATTTCCTGGAGTAATATCACTACAGAGGATGTTGATAGCAGGATGGTTTCTTGGGGTAGGTTGATTATGGCCCATTGTAGTATCTCTCCTATTATAGGTGGGTTATTTCCTAGAGTAATATCACTACAGAGGATGTTGATAGCAGGATGGTTTCTTGGGGTAGGTTGATTGTGGCCCATTGTAGTATCTCTTCTATTATAGGTGAGTTATTTCCTGGAGGAATATAACTACAGAGGATGTTGATAGCAGGATGGTTTCTTGGGGTAGGTTGATTGCGGCCCATGGTAGTATCCCTTCTATTACAGGTGAGTTATTTCCTGGAGGAATGTAACTACAGGGGATGTTGATAGCAGGATGGTTTCTTGGGGTAGGTCGATGCGGCCCATTGTAGTATCCCTTCTATTATCGGGGAGTTATTTCCTGGAGTAATATCACTACAGAGGATGTTGATAGCAGGATGGTTTCTTGGGGTAGGTTGATTGTGGCCCATTGTAGTATCTCTTCTATTATAGGTGAGTTATTTCCTGGAGGAATATAACTACAGAGGATGTTGATAGCAGGATGGTTTCTTGGGGTAGGTTGATTGCGGCCCATGGTAGTATCCCTTGTATTACAGGTGAGTTATTTCCTGGAGGAATGTAACTACATGGGATGTTGATAGCAGGATGGTTTCTTGGGGTAGGTCGATGCGGCCCATTGTAGTATCCTTTCCATTATCGGGGAGTTATTTCCTGGAGTAATATCACTACAGAGGATGTTGATAGCAGGATGGTTTCTTGGGGTAGGTTGATTGTGGCCCATTGTAGTATCTCTTCTTTTATAGGTGAGTTATTTCCTGGAGGAATATAACTACAGAGGATGTTGATAGCAGGATGGTTTCTTGGGGTAGGTTGATTGCGGCCCTTGGTAGTATCCCTTCTATTACAGGTGAGTTATTTCCTGGAGGAATGTAACTACAGAGGATGTTGATAGCAGGATGGTTTCTTGGGTAGGTCGATGCGGCCCATTGTAGTATCCCTTCTATTATAGGTGAGTTATTTCCTGGAGGAAGATAACTACAGAGGATGTTGATAGCAGGATGGTTTCTTGGGGTAGGTTGATTGTGGCCCATTGTAGTATCCCTTCTATTATAGGTGAGTTATTTCCTGGAGGAATATAACTACAGAGGATGTTGATAGCAGGATGGCTTCTTGGGGTAGGCTGATTGGGGCCCATTGTAGTATCCCTTCTATTATAGGTGAGTTATTTCCTGGAGGAATATAACTACAGAGGATGTTGATAGCAGGATGGTTTCTTGGGGTAGGCTGATTGGGGCCCATTGTAGTATCTTTTCTATTATAGTTGAGTTATTTCCTGGAGGAATATAACTACAGAGGATGTTGGTAGCAGGATGGTTTCTTGGGGTAGGCTGATTGGGGCCCATTGTAGTATCTCTTCTATTATAGTTGAGTTATTTCCTGTAGGAATATAACTACAGAGGATGTTGATAGCAGGATGGTGTTTGGGGTAGGTTGATTGCGGCCCATGGTAGTATCTCTTCTATTATAGGTGAGTTTTTTCCTGGAGGTATGTAACTGCAGAGGATGTTGACAGCAGGATGGTTTTTTGGGGTAGGCTGATTGGGGCCCATTGTAGTATCTCTTCTATTATAGTTGAGTTATTTCCTGGAGGAATATAACTACAGAGGATGTTGATAGCAGGATGGTGTTTGGGGTAGGTTGATTGCGGCCCATGGTAGTATCTCTTCTATTATAGGTGAGTTATTTCCTGGAGGTATCTAACTGCAGAGGATGTTGATAGCAGGATGGTTTCTTGGGGTAGGCTGATTGGGGCCCATTGTAGTATCTCTTCTATTATAGTTTAGTTATTTCCTGGAGGAATATAACTACAGAGGATGTTGATAGCAGGATGGTGTTTGAGGTAGGTTGATTGCGGCCCATGGTAGTATCTCTTCTATTATAGGTGAGTTATTTCCTGGAGGTATGTAACTGCAGAGGATGTTGATAGCAGGATGGTTTCTTGGGGTAGGCTGATTGGGGCCCATTGTAGTATCTCTTCTATTATAGTTGAGTTATTTCCTGGAGGAATATAACTACAGAGGATGTTGATAGCAGGATGGTGTTTGGGGTAGGTTGATTGTGGCCCATGGTAGTATCTCTTCTATTATAGGTGAGTTATTTCCTGGAGGAATGTAACTACAGAGGATGTTGATAGCAGGATGGTGTTTGGGGTAGGTTGATTGCGGCCCATGGTAGTATCTCTTCTATTATAGGTGAGTTATTTCCTGGAGGTATGTAACTGCAGAGGATGTTGATAGCAGGATGGTTTCTTGGGGTAGGTTGATTGCGGCCCATTGTAGTATCTCTTCTATTATAGCTGAGTTATTTGCTGGAGGAATATAACTACAGAGGATGTTGATAGCAGGATGGTTTCTTGGGGTAGGTTGATTGCGGCCCATGGTAGTATCTCTTCTATTATAGGTGAGTTATTTCCTGGAGGAATGTAACTACAGAGGATGTTGATAGCAGGATGGTTTCTTGGGGTAGGTTGATTGCGGCCCATGGTAGTATCTCTTCTATTATAGGTGAGTTATTTCCTGGAGGAATATAACTACAGAGGATGTTGATAGCAGGATGGTTTCTTGGGGTAGGTTGATTGCGGCCCACTGTAGTATCTCTTCTATTATAGGTGAGTTATTTCCTGGATGAATATAACTACAGAGGATGTTGATAGCAGGATGGTTTCTTGGGGTAGGTTGATTGCGGCCCATTGTAGTATCTCTTCTTTTATAGGTGAGTTATTTCCTGGAGGTATGTAACTGCAGAGGATGTTGATTCTCTTTTTGTTTTTAAGGGACATAACGGAGCCTAATGCCTCTGCTTTCTGGAATTTGGGAAGTGGAGATTTTAGTTTTTGGGGGTTGAGTGTATTTTTAAATAAGATTGCAACTCCACCTCCCTTTTTGGTAACTCTATCTTGCCTTAGGATGTTATAGCCTGGGGCAAGAATTTCTTTGTTTTGTGTGGCAGGTTTTATCCAAGTCTCTGTAAAGGTTAGTATGTCTGGGGAGTAGAGAGATATGAATGCGTGAAAGTCATGTAGTTTATTGGATATGCTATGTGTGTTTATATTGATAATAAGTAGGTCTGACTTGCATTTATGGGGCAGGATTGAGTTGCTTGGACCTGGGTTGGGGTGTATGTCCACTGAGATTAGTAGCCATTTTCTGAGGAATAGTGTGAGTTTTATGGCATAGGCTATATCTATGTGTTTGTTGGGTACTGTTAGCCTTTTGTGAGGTATTGTGATTGCTGTTTTGTGTATGTAGAGTAATGAGTTGTTTAATAGTGTGGAGCATATTACTATATTTGTGTGAGGTTGTGTGTGTGTGTGTTATGTGGTAGATAGTGTTTGTTTGTGTGTTACAGTGTATGGATGTGGTTTAAGCTAGAGTGGTGAGAGTTAGTAGTAGTAGTCCTAGTATGCCTTGCATGGTGTGGGTGGGCTGTACAGAGGAGGGTGTCGTGAGGTGGAGGGTGTGGTATGGAAGTGGGAGTGGATCTGATGACTGAGGCATGGTAATAGGCTGTTGTGGAGGGGGTGGGAATATATGGGCTATAAGTGTAGGAGCACTGGGGACGAGTGAGATTTGGGGACAGAGAGGGGAGTGGAGTGAGCCCGAAGGGCAAACGGAGTGGGCTAGAGCAAGAGAACCGTAAGCTACAGAAACCTATCAGTAACAGCAAGAGATTGACTGAGCAAGAAGGTAGCTTAGCCTAAAGGTAAGGTAAGATTCAATAATAATTAATCTGTGGTTAGCTTCCCTAGGAGGGAGTGGGAAGTTGGAAATATAGAATAGGGAGTATGCTTTAATGAAAAATTCCATCCAGCTACGGTAAGAAGAGTCGATTAGTAGTGTGTGATCCTAACGAGTGGCCAACTTCATTAAAGCTCTCCAAGTTAGAAGTTAAATGGAGCTCAATGCAGCTGTGCTCACTTCACAAAAATGGTCACAAAGTAAAAGAAAATTGTTAAAAACAAATTCAATGACATTCACCTAATAATTAATTCTACTGGGAGGCTTGTTTTTACAAGTTGAGATTTCCAGGGCTGATTTGAGCTTTAACTGAAAATTGCTTCAGAACCGAAGGCGGTGTGTGTGTGGGGGTGCAATCCCGAGGCTTGTGGATGGCCCGAGCAAACTGCAGAAAGAGAAAAAAAGAGTGTGTGAGCAGTAAGTGAGTAGTACAATTCTAGGAGAAATGGAGACAATTAGGAGAGTAGAGGATATTAGTCAGACAGTTTTGGAAGGATTATCAGAAGACAGAGAGTTGGTACAAGAAATGGTACAATAAGAAGGTACATAGATAAATGTCTGGGGAAGAGTAAAGAATCACAAAGAATAGGAAACGGTGCCTAGGCATATCATTATGGACAAATTTAACAATGTACTAAGTCTAACAGGTTAAAGTAGCACCATAGTTAGGTAAGATACTGGCTAGTATGTGTAACAAATGCTGTGTTTCTGCTTTTCAAATACCAAATAAACACCTGTGTGTTTCTGCTTACAAATACCAAGTACGCTTTTGCTTACAAAACCAGTTAGAACTGTAGTTAGCTGAGATGCAGATTAGAGTTTGCAACCGACACTGTTTCTGCTTTTCAGATACCAAATAAACTGTACGTTTCTCCTTACTATATGTTTCTGCTAACTAATACAATGGAAACTGTAGTTAGGTAACAAATACTGTTTCAGCTTTTCAAATACCAGATACCAAATAAACAAACTGTATGTTTCTCCATACTGATAGCAGGTATGTTTCTGCTAACCAGTACCAATTAGAACTGTAGTTAGGCAAGATATTCGCTAGAATTTTTAACAAATACTGTGTTTCTGCTGTTTGTGTACAAAACAAACAGCAACTGTATGTTTCTGCTTATTAATACTAAATGCAACTACAGTGAAGCAGATATCAAAAAGGAATTGTCTATGAAGCCAGTCTAGCTTCCTAGGTAAGTTTAGATATGTAAGCAAGCATATACACATTGGATTAATCCCCAAGCTCTACATATACAATGGGCAGTAAAAAAAAAATCACAGTTTTGTCAGACTATACACTCTAAATAGCAATAATAAATGTAGCACTAATATAAACCAGCATAAAAATCCCTGTAAATTATTACAGCAAACAGGCAATGCTAAAAAGGCATATGCATATAAAAAAAACCTATAGTGAGCACAGACAGCAGACTAAGGGAAGCTCCTTCAGGTTGGGACTATACTACATTTTAAAGATGGCTCCCAAAGGAGTGGGTATTGATATAGCCTCCTATGAGAATGGCTCAGGGGAGGGGGATAGCAATTATCACTGAGACTGGGTGGTTAGAACTGGTTGCAGAGCAACCCCAGGAAAAGGGATTCCAAATAGAAAAGAAAAAAAAAAACAATCAGGAGCCAGGAAATGTAAGTAAGACAATACACTATGTTATAGCTTTTCAACTTACAGAAACCAAATGTTGCTAGCAAGTTCGTTAATGGTGAGTAGAGCTCAACTCATCTTTGTCAGCATCTCTTTTAGAGTAGATACAATTAATATTTCCCACATGCTTACTTAATTTAGTCATTTAAAATCAAAACAAAATTTCACCATCACATTGTTCATGTGGGTGCTCACCAGTGTGCAGATTGCAATCACCTTTTAAATAATGTCATCATCTTTCCATTCTGTGCAACTCATCTTTTACTTTATGACCTGAGTAGGGGATACTGCATGCAATGTATACCCTATAAGACTGTTTATCCATATTTTAAAAGATTCCCATTGTCTCTTTTTAGAGAGTGGATTTCTCTCTGTATGTCAGTCAAGCTTCTTTGATCCCTCTTATACATTTCTTCTCCTCCTCTGTGGACCTACTGAGTAAACTCTTCACTTGTGCTGTACATCATACAAACAGGGAAATCAAATCATTTTCCTTGGTATTGTCTTCCAAATGGTCAAGACAATCCCCCGGATTTACTAAACTTCCATGCAGGAGTAGCTTAGTCCTGCACAGAAGTGACCGTTTAGGAGCAGGATGGCAGCACACCATGCATATTAATAAGGTGCACTGCTTGAGCTTCTAGGCTTACACGGAGCATGTAAAAGTGCAGGGGGTGTGTCTGAGAGTGAGATCTCAGAATAAACACACCCCTGCAATGTAGAACAGTAGAAAGGGGTATGCAATGAATGAGACCACTCACAGGTGTCCGCATATCACCACCAACAGTCCCCGTTGTGTATAACAGCAACAGAATGTAGTAATAAAATGAAGAAACCCTAATTCTTTTTTTTTTTTTTAAATCCAATTGAAGCTAACCGCAGGTGCGCGGGTGTGCCCATCGCTTAACTATGGTTAAAGCAACTTAAATGCTGAAGAGGATAACAAGGAAGATGTGTACAAATGAAGCAGCATAGCAATAGTGTAGTGGGCAGAGCATTTGCCTAACGAGCAAGCATTCCTGGTTCGAGTCCCACTGCAGCACATTCTATTTTACATGGCAAAGCACGTTATGACCAATATTTTTGTTGCATAACCCACTAAATAACATATATTTATGAACTGGAGTAATGCAGTAAATGCACATGTGAGGTGTCAGTATCATAATGAATAAGGCACTAGTAAGCAGGTCTAAGCACAAATAAGCGGTAGTAAGCATAATTAAGCACTAGTTAGCGGGCATAAGCCCATTTGCGCAGCAGTAAGCAATGCCTACACTGGGTAAGCAATTCTAAAGCTAACTCTCTGTAAGCAGATGTAACGGCAGGTTAGCAGTGTTTACCATCACGCAAACCCACTTAAACTGCTCAAAAGTGCCTTAATCACTCTGTATCCAATGGCCCTTGTTCTGCTCACCAACAAAATAAACAGACATGCAGGTCTCAAACCCAGGACCCTATCCACCATAGCCCCAGTAGTTATCCACCAAGCCATCACAGAAGTACAGAAGAATTAGGTAGTAGTAAACATGTCCCCACTATAGTATAACCAAACTGAACCTGTGAAAGGCGTTAGGTACATTCATATGTACCATAACCCACTACATAAAATAAATATGTGAACTGGAGTACAGCAGTAAGCCCAGAAATGAGGTGTAATTGCAATAGAGTGTTGACGTCCCCAATAAAACACAAGGACCCCACAGAGTGTACATACACATCAGTCAGGGATACCAGGCATACATATAAGGTGTAATGAATAATAACACAATGCCAAAAAGGCATTATAATGAAGGTCTAATGTAAGCAATGCTAAGCACTGCACAGGCCAGCTTAGGAGGTGTGAGCAATGTGTAGACTGGCTAACTCTTTGTACCCAGTGGTATACCCCTTTAAACAATACCAACCTTAGGTAAGCAGGTTTACCCATAGCTTAGCATTTTTAAAACCGGACAATCATGGAAAAGTGCGGGAAATTGGCCCTACTTAAACCCAAGAGGTGGGAATACATCTCATAACTGGTTGTAGCTTCCCCTTGCAGGCACTATGGCAGTAAGGGAAGAAGGAGTGTGCTTCCAGGTGCATTGTTGGTGCATCCAGGAGTCCAAGGTCATGGCAGGACTCCTAGTTAAAGACCATGCACAGAGACTGCTCAGGGCCAGTACCAGGGCTCCCAATATAAGGCAGAGGCCTGGGACCGTCTCACCTGTGACCTCACCAGTGCCACTGGCATAACCCGAACTGGTCAGGCGCCACTATAGTGACCTGAAGCGGCAGAAGGGGGACCTCTTGGAGGTGTAGCTACAACAGGATAGAGCATTAGGGGATGTTCCAGATGTTTGTAAGTATCACCCCAGTATATGTGTAATAAGTGCCAACTGAGGTATAGCATGGTTAGGTATGGCTAAACATTCCTCTTATGTCCCCCACAGCTGCAACAGAGCAGGCCACGAACCAGGAGGCCCAAATCTGCCACCTGGTGCGGTTGCGACATGAGGCAGGTTAGTAATGCTCATGCTTTTACTGTCATAGGAAATAAAAATAAAAATAAAAGTAGTAGTAAATGAATTGCTTGTATAAAACCTGTATTGTTCAAGGCAAGTACTGCATATACTAGAGAATATGGCAGGAAGAGTCTCATGTTGTTTGTATGGCAATAAAAGTATAATATCCTGACAAAACAAGTCTAACTGCTGGACTGCATGTGTATATTCTGGTATCATATGGTAATGTAGATTTGCAATTATGTAATAGTACTGTAGTATTACGCACTGTTACCTACACCATGCACCATAAATTGAATGTGTATAAATGCCTGTATATGACAGGTGTAATCCCCAGAGGCCATTTAGTACAACTGAGAGACACATAGTAAAATGGAAAAATGCAGACAAAAACTGAATAGCACATGCAACTGAGATGTGAACTGTTGTTCTTTTTAGCACACACAGCCATGGTTCGAATCCTGCCATTGGTAGTAGTCTGCATACAGAATCATACCCCACAACTGTACAGATATGTTCAGAATGTCTATTAAAGTGGCCCATATCTATTGCCTATCAACCTGTTCCCCTGGGAAATCAGTGGGATGATCCCAGACATATAGGCAGCAAACAGGAAATACAACTGTCCATTGGTCCTGCACCACCTTCATGTGGAACCACCTCAGGGGGTGGGGCTCATCTCCCCCTGGCAGTGGGCACGGACAGGCACCTGTCACCCATCGCCAGGTCAGGGTCATAGTGTGGAGAGGGATCGATGAGCAGGTCGGTGATCCTCTATCCCACCTCGAGGGCCGTGTGTCGTGATTAGAGAGTCAACCTGGCTCTGTGGCTCAGCCCCCAGCACAGTCACCTTCGGGGCTGTGAAGGTGCAGTGGTGACTTGGGACCTCAGTCCCACTGTTACCACTAGGGGGCTTGTGGGCTTTCGATATCCCAACACCCCTCCCCTTCAAGGTGTTTACCCCCACATGTGTCATATACACCACCCCTGTATGCATCTTGTATGTCCTGTCTGTTAACCTACCCAGCCTACCTCCCCAAATAGATCTAATAGCCCTCCCCAACATCCCCACTCTCACCTGAAAAAAAAAGAAAAATGGCAATTTGTTCCCACAAAACAATGAAGCCCCATACTTAGCTGTCCATTTCACACATGTCCACTGGACACATGTAATCCAGTCTAAGTGACATCACAATGTATTATTATTGTCCTCACCCCCTCCCCCAGGGGTTTGAGCATCCAAATCTACTTCCAAATTCAGTGTATATGCACAGTTGTTGCTGTAGAAGAAATGGGCAGCTATGGACCTTCCCTACACCCTTCCTGCACATCCCTAGCTATTTCCCCTGCCGTCTCCCTCTTTTTGCCCCTTTTTCACCACTTTCCTATCAACCCTTTTTACCTTTCTTTCAAGGAAATTAGTGCTGGGGTAAATGGGAGTAAGTACTTTTAAGCAGCAGTAAGCAGGTTTAAGCCTGTTTGCATATAGGTAAGCAATGCCTACAAACGTTAAGCAATTTAGAAGCTGAGTATAAGAAACTGTAACCGGAAGTTAGCAGTACTTACCTTTGCGCAAACATGCGCAAACTCTCTTGCAACAGCTTTAAAGTGCCTTAATCACTCTGTAGTCAATGGCCTGTGTTCTGCCCAGCAATAGAATAAACAGCCTCTGCATGGCTCGAACCCAGGACCCTGCACACCATAGACAAAGTGATTTACCACTAAGCCATGCCAGATATACATAAATCTGATGTTTTCAGAAACATATCATCCAGCCCAGTCATGCAACAGTGCGAGAATGTATACCAACATTTAGATGTATGTGTGTGTGTAAATATATTAATATCTAAACAGATACAACATACCTATATATGTAGATATATATATATATATATATATATATATATATATATATATATATATATTTAGAAATATATACATATATATAAATATATATGAACATATATACATGCAAATGCCTACATCGACACATATATATGTCTACACCTATATGTCTACATATACACAGCAATTTACATATATGTACCCAGATATATATCCATGTAGGTATATACGGACATAGTTATATATATATGTAAGCAGATATGTATATATATATATATATATATATATATATATATATATATATATATATATATATAGCCATACATCTGTAGATAGCAATGGTAGATTAACAGAAACATATATGTCCACATGCACCATTAATGGGGTTGAGAGGCCCCAAAAATATACGTCTTGTACGAATTGGCATACCCCCCCCAAAGCCAAATATGTCTTCCCTGCAATACACTACCAAGTGTTGCAGATCCCATAACCAGGACCTGACAGGACATGGGCACAATATGTGAACAGTACTACATTCCACCTGTATGATGTCAGGCTGATATTGATAACATATCATGCAGTACAGTCTGACTACCATAGGAAATGTAAAATGTGGAAGCTAGCAACATCACCAGGATACATATACACAGACACATATATGCAGATACAGATATGAACACACACACACACACACACACATATATATATATATATATATATATATGTATATATAGATAGATATACATGTAACTACACATACACATGCAGAGATATGTACAGTAAGATACTTATGTAGTAGAGGCACACAATATGGTACAGCCACTATGCCTACAGTTAACACCCTAACAATTGGACACTGGATGAGCCACCCATACAAATGACATTCCTTGCCTGCAACATATACCCACTGAGAGGGCCCACTCACAGGTTTGCAGAAATGGAATATCTTTATTTGTGTACTATTTCAGATTTATATGCCATGTCATATAGCTGTTCAGACACTGACATCCATATCAACAGAGTAATGCAACTGTGAAACAGTTATACTAATACAGTAGTCTGGAAAGGTCCACAACTGTTGCTGTCCAGGCCAAGCTGTTCAAATCATACAATAGTAAAGGCAGACTGGGCCACAGGATACTACACAATCAACAGTAACTGATGCAGGTGTAAAGTCCAGCAGACTCTATCTACACACTGTATACAATCACTAGGTGGTAATGACTTCAGTTGACCAAATGGGATGTAACTGTTACACAACAAGGCATAACTGACACCATCACAGGCACACTGGCAAACAGAACAGTCTGTATGGCAGTAGGCCTGCAGTAACCCACTTTATGTAAGTAATGTTAAGATAGGTGACATGTATGGTACTGTACATCCAGATACCTTAAGGCAGCTCACCCTTGATACCCCCACATTTTGTAACAGCCTAGGTTATGTATGGTGCATCCCCCCTTAGACTCAGTAATACAGGGCCATATACCACTGTTACATACACTGGCTTCTGGAGTGCATATGGGTACACATGTATTGTGTAGGTGAAGCCCACAGATATATGGCTCCAGCCCCACTGTATGTTTGGGGGATATAACAGCAGTGGACTGCTGGCAGGCATGGCAGCGTGATATATGTATATGTGCATATGTATCTCTGTATATGTGTAGACATATACTGCTCTGTATATGTATATATCTGAGTGTGTATATGCATATCTATGTACATATACACACCCATCTATATATGTCGATATGTACATGTGTAATTATCTGTATAGATATCTGGATAATCATATGTACATATATATTCACCATAGGTCCTGAACATGGGGTGTAGCCCTACCTCAGCCCCTATAGTCCCACCTTCATAGTGCAAGGGGATGTCAGGCATATATAGCAGGTATATTAGCAGACTATTGCTACTGTAATCGGGATTGTCTTCACAGACATGGTGTGTGTGGGAGGTCACATCTGCTTTTCACACGTGCGCCATTGGCTACTGAAGGATATCTTAAGGACATCATAGTACAGTACCACTGCAAGCATGTAATGCTCCCGTGGACTACAGCAGAGATATTGGCCAATAGATGTGGATATTCTGACACACACTGTACAGTCCAGAGGTGTACACAGAACCCCTTAGTGCAGAACATGTGGACCAAGCCTGACAATATGGATGTTAAAAGCCATGTAGATGGGTATAACACATAATGACTGGTATACATTCGCCTCCATAGGTTATGCATTCATACACCCCTATCTGTCCTGACACATAATAACCGCTGGTACAGAGGTGCCATGGCCACATACTACCCACTAGATATTGACATACATCTGTACAGCACCCGACCGCTCTGTCTGAAACACATGACTGTTAATGGAAGCCCAGCAGCAGCACATCTGACAAGTATCTGGACATTACACCTGACTGGGTAAGTACACTAAGCTGCTAGGCGTGTAACAAAGCACTGTGCAGGCTACAGGCAGACTGGCTTAACACTGGCTTACATCTCCTGTGGGGGAATGCACATGTACTTGCATATATAGCAGGCTCTACAGCCATGTCACAGCACAGGGTAAGGTACACCTGTGTGAAAGTGCATAACCACAAGCAATGTGAATACAGCCACAGCTACATATGGTAAGCTAGCATAATATTGCAGTATATGGACTATCTGTTCAACACCATTCTCATATGTGCCACTCACACACTAACCCTACATATTCTGGGCCGCTACACAGTGTGGTCTGATGCCCATCTGTGCTATGGGACATGTGTGTGTATTGTCCTACAAACATGTAAGCCGATACAGTTACATACAGTGGAGCAGCATGTAACATCAGATAGGACGGGACCTAGGATGATGACATCTACCCCAGTCTGTACACAGGCCAAGGTACATATTAGCAATGCACACACTGCATTTACCATAGGTACACAGACCTCAGTACTGTACAAAGAACCACAGAATGTCCAGGTTATGTCAACAAATATAACCCCTACTGTACATAACATGTGTAGCAGTCTGATATCTCACTAGCTTGTTATCAGATATGATGACACTAATTATGGTGCACAGCACATATGCACCTCTAAATGCATGACATATGTACAAAGGTTGACTGAGATGTGGCTGGAAGCACATACACAGGGCCAATATTGACATGTTGCTGTGAAAACATCATACATTTACTGTTGTAACAGAGTTTGTTGCAACATATGTCCTATGAGGGATATGAAGTCAGTAACTGTCGCGGCTTTCACTATCTACAGACTGCAATCCTTACACTACCTTCTGCAGTTCACAGATACATACTCTGTGGGTAACACATGAAACTAAAGGCAGCACTCACTGCCCAGCCTGCAGATGACCCTACAGATGGGGTGTCCTCATAAACATAAAACTGACATGGCAGGTATTAATTCATGTAGGACAGCCATATCCGCACACATCCTGTTAAAACAACATTACTTTGAATGCAGTATAGCAGCACTTACAGTCTGTAGTCATGTCAGGCACATCCCCCTTCTGTATGTTGGCCTGTTTCCACAGTGTATGTTGTCAGAGGTAAATCCCCAATCCATCTGAGATGCTGTTTGCCAAACAACAGATCGGGTTCCTGCTCACAGTGAATGAAAAGGCCCAACACCAACATGATGTTCCTAGATATTGGAGTGTGTTTCCATGCAATTGGCTATGGGAATGTTACCACAGCTGTTCCATATGCAATCAGCTAGGGGAGGGCTGCAATTCATGCAGAGGCCATCAGCTGATCATGAGCATTACCTAAATTACACATGCTGCTACCTAAGCAAAGCAGGTGTAGGTCTCCACATCCACCAGTAAGGGAGTGAGAGAGGCAGACAGAGGCAAAGACAAGTCAGGGAGGGATGGGAGAGTAAAACTTAAGCATGTGTGTGTCACACACCTACCAGCACAGGGTATCAAACCCCTGACGACTATATAGTGCTATCACAGTTCTATGCAGTTATTGGATGCGCCAAATAGGTTACCTGTAGCAGAGCCCTCAGAAGATATATGTGATGGTGAGTGACATCTGCAACAGGGCTATGGTAGCTATATGGTAGGTGAAGTACACGTGCCTGTCCGCATGAACAGGTGCCAGCGTCAACACAGACACACTCTCACAGGGATGCACACACATTGACAAATGTGGCAGGGCCAGGATTACAACTCATCACTGGTGAGATTGCCACAACACATTACTTTGCAGGTATCATATGCACCATGCAGGCCATACAGAGGTTATTTGGGCAGAGGGTATGGGGAGGTGTCTGACATCAAACAGCATGCTTCAGTATGCCAATGGGGGTTGTAGTGAGTATGGATGTGATCATACGCATCATACAACACGCACACAAACACACTGGGTGCCAGTACTGACATGCATGGGTGCATTTCTGCATGGGTGTGTGGTGGTCGACTGTGCCAGATGGCTATACAAGGCTAGGTGATGGGTATTCATTGGCATCAGGTCACATGACAATGGTCTGCATTGTGGTTCAGGGCTGTAGTTTCTGCATTTGCCCACACAGGTGGGTATTGTAACCACCATCCAATAACCTGGGTGACTATTACGTGTGGCCAATGCTGTGCATTGCTTGCCATGTATGCGTTCCTTAGTCCATGATATGGATGGTGTCTGGGATGTGCACACCTTCCACATGCATATACAGTGACATGTGAAACTGTACCTGGGGTGTCTGGTCCATGTTGTGTATACAGATTATCATCAGATGTGCCAGTCTTGGCCACCTGTGGCGGGAACTGGTAATGGACAGCAGGTTTACCCTGCACCTACATTGATAGCATGCTAACGGCATTCCCTGGTGTCAGTGGCATCTGTCCATACAGGGCATGTTTTCAGGCATGGTATGTCCCTTGTGAGTCACATGTGATGGCATCACAGGTGTTGCAGGTGTCCAGTGGGGAACATGGGGAAGGTGCACTGTCTGCATGTATGTGCCTATTGGACAGATGGACAGGGTGCCATGCCCTCTGTAGCCCACCTCAATTACTCCATAGTTACTATCCGTGGCAAATATGCAGTGTACTACCCACATATTGGCTGTTGCCTAGGCATGTGTGTATGTGTGTGTGTGTGTGTGTGTGTGTGTGTGTATGAGACATGGGTTGAGAGTGTGCTCTGGGTAATACTGGGGTTGCTAACTGTGATTATCTGGCCTTGATGTCACATGTATGGGTATGGATTTGCACCCCAGCCTCTTGGCTATTTCACATCTGTTATCCCTGTATGATGGACATTGTGATATTTACAAGGGCCACCTTATAAGAAATTTGCAAAACCTGCTCCACATTGGGCCCAGGTGTCACACACACACACACACACACACACACCTCCACACAGGATACGAGTTACAAATGTACGCACACACACACACACACACACACACACACACACACACACACACACACACACACACACACACACCTGTCATGTCTGAAAGCAGAACCTCTACCTAACTTGTTTATTACACTACAGCACTATGCAGTTATAGTATGCACCACGGAGATTACTGGAGTACTCCTTCCCTAAAGGTGTATATCACATTGGATGACATCAGCAGGATTACCAAAGTAGCACATTCGAATTGTAGTGAGTGCGGCTAGGCTAAAATGCATTGCTCCTTGCACAGACAGTGATACACACACAAAATATCCACAACCGACATGTGTGGGTAAAGAACCCCTAACAGAGGTCTATATCATACTACAGCATGGTGCTGTTATATGACACACCACAGGGATTACTGGAGAAGTCCTTCCCCAAAGGTGTATTTCACAATGAATGACATCAGCAAGATTACCAAAGTAGGGCGTTTGAATTGTACTGAGCATGACTAGCCTATAATGCATTGCTCCCTACACAGACATTGAAACACACACAAAACATCCAGAACTGCCATGGGTGGGAACCAGAGTTCTAAATCACACTACAGCAGTATGCAATTATGGCACGCGCTATGGGCTACAACCTTCCCAGAGGTGTATTTCTATGTGGATGACATTTGCAGCCTTGCCAAAGTTGAGCATTTGTATTATAGGGAGTGTGACTACCCTAAAAAGCATTGCTCTCTACACAGACAAAGTCAGACAGATGCACACACACTTGCCATGTCTGTGATTAGAACACCTAACTAACTAATCTATCACACTACAGCAGTACGCAGATACAGAACACGCTATGGAGATTACTGGGCTACAGCCTTCCCAGAGGTGTATTTCTAGGTGGATGACATCAGCAGCCTTACCAAAGTTGAGCATTTGTATTGTAGGGAGTGTGACTACCCTAAAAAGCATTGCTCTCTACACAGACAGATACACACACAAACACACACGCACTTGCCATGTCTGGGATTAGAACACCTACCTACCTAATTTATCACACTACAGCAGTACACAGTTACAAGACACACTACGGAAATTACTAGACTACAGCCTTCCCAGAGGTGTATTTCTAGGTGGATGACATCTGCAGCCTTGCCAAAGTTGAGCATATAAATTGTAGGGGGTGTGACTATCCTAAAAAGCATTGCTTTCTACACAGACAGTGACAGACTCACACACACACACACACTGTTGCCAAGGCTGGGGTTAGAACTCCTACTTAACTATCTTATCACACTGCAGCAGTACACAGTTATGGCATGTGCTACGGAGATTACTGGGATACAACCTTCCCAGAGATGTATTTCTAAGTGGATGACATCATTGGCCTTACCAAAGTAGAACATTCCAACTGTAGGGAGTGTGACTACCCTAAAAAGCATTGCTCTCTACACAGACACACACACACACACACACACACACACACACACACACACACACACACACACACACACGTTTCCAAGGCTGGGGTTAGAACTCCTACCTAACTATTTTATTATGCTACAGCAGTACGCAGGTATGGGACGCGCCATGGAAATTACTGGGCTAAAACTCTCCCAAAGTTGTATTTCACAGTGGATTACCTCAGCGTGCTTGTCATAGTGGGGCTATGGGGAAGGCATAACCCATTCATCTAGGGGTTGACATGCCACATGCGGGCGCAACCTGGGTCATATTTCACAGGTATGTGTATACAGCTGCTAGATGATTACTTCCTTGTACAGTCATGTTGCACATCTGGCACATGCACCACATACTCTGTAATGCTGACAGATACTGGTGGCTAATATCTGCAGTGAGTGACATCTGACCCTCGTGTGGTTGTGGCCCTTTGGCTGTGTGCTGGTTGGGACAGGCCTGGATGGCTCCTTGTCGCTGTCACCCTCTTCCACACATCTAAGTACGTCTACCTTTGGCTTATTATAGTATGTTGCCCTTACTTATATACCTGTATTCATATCCACTGTGTGTGCAAAGCATGAATAGTGCATACTGAGGAGTGTCTGTACTAACATCTGCGACTGCCAGATATGTCTGGTCCACTGGTGTTTGCAGACATGGCCTTCATGTGTTTGTGTGTGAGCATGCCCAGTATGACCTTTCAGTATGTTGTTGACTGACATTGCCTTCATTTCTCTAAGTGTGTGGGCATGCCCAGTATGCCGGTCTGTACTGAATGTGTGGATCGAGTCCAGGTAGTTTGTACTCCAGTGCTGACCTTTGTGTTGTACACCTACAGGTAGCATGCTGTCTCTGCAGGTTATCTGTCGATCATTTGGCATTGGCTGTTACTACATTTCTGCATAGGATGGGGAGGGGCACACCTGACTATTCCTACATTCCTACACAGGTTTTTGGGGGGCACACCTGACTGTGACTACATTTCTATGTAGTATGGGGGGGCACACCTGACTATTCCTACATTTCTACACAGGATTGCGTGGGGCACACCTGACTGTGGCTACATTTCTAAGTAGGATGGGGTGCACACCTGACTATTTCTACATTTCTACACAGAATTGGGGGGGCCCACCTGACTGTGACATTTCTACATAAGAATGGGGGGGCACACCTGACTATTTCTACATTTCTACACAAGATTTAGGGGCACACCTGACTGTGAATACATTTCTCTGTAGGATGGGGGGCATACCTGACACTTGTACGCATTTGCTAGGACTGTACTGGTATTTCGGGTACTCCATTTCATTCTGTAGTCTTACCTATCGTGCTGACTAGAGGCATACCAGTGCACTACAGATCTTAGCTTTTAATTACCTACATATTAGTTTCTGACTTCCTACCTTTCAGAACTGACATCCCACTGCCTGACCTGCTGTAGTCTGTCTGTGCAGGCCTGGGGGGTTACCTATAGGCCTTATTCAGAGGCCACAGCACAGCCTTTGTTTGTGTTTGTCTACATCTGTCCTGCTGGCTGTGACTGTTGTTGTGTATGTGAATCCCCCATACTGGAATGTGTGATTCACTTATCTTGTGGGTGTTTCAGTATTGAGGGTGGTGCTGCAGGGCTGCCTATGTCAGATGCACATAGTACTCTCCCTACACATGGTTAAGCACAGGTAGTGTAATGTTTGGCATCCCTTTTACTGTATGTGAGAGTCGGAGAGAGATGTTATTCCCAGGGTCCCTCCTGTGTCAGTGTATGTGCTATGCATTGCCTCTTTGCCAGGGCATACTGGACACGCCTCCTTCTGCCTACTGGGGCAGGCTCGGGTTGTTCCTCCTCCGAGTCACTCTGTGCCTGTGCAGGCCTTGGCAATGGTGGGGGGCTGTGTGGCCCTGCCCCGTGCTGTTCCTGCTGCAGCTGTTTCAGCAGGATAATTTTGTGTAGCATGATACATAGAAGGACAATTTGGGTATATGCAGCTGGTGAGTACTGCAAGGCTCCACCGGATGTGTCCAGGCACTGGAGCTGTGACTTGAGCATCTCAAACACATGCTCTACTATAATTCTGGTCTGTGAGTGTCCCTCATTATGGAATTTTTGTCCACGTGTGTGTGTGCATTTCTGATGGGTGTCATCAGCCACAGCCCTAGTGTCTATCCAGCACCCACTAGGTGACCATCAGGGATGTCCCCTTTGGCAAATCTCTGGTACTGCTGCACCAGATGCTAGATGTGGGAATCGTGATAGCTTCCAGGACAGCCAGCACACACATTCATTATTATGCCCTGGGCATCGCACATGACCTGGCAGTTGATGGAGGGGAAGCCCTTGTGGTTGATGTAGACCCTACCCTGCTCACCGAGTAGTGCTTTGATGCATATGTGCATGCAGTCTGTAGCACCCACTACCTCAGGGTATTCTGCTGTTTGGTGAAACTGTTGCAAATTGCTGGCCAACACCTCACGGGTGTTAGGGAAATATACTTGCTCACCGACATGTGCTGACATGGCATCCAGGAACTGGTGGAGTACCCTGGATGCTGATGCCTGTGAAATCCCCATCATATCCCCAGTTGGCCTTTGTAAGGTACCTGTAGCGAGTGTTCATAGGCCCTACACATACCTTGGTATCCACTGGGATGGGTTCCCCTCTGTTAGTTCTGTGTGTGAGGCGTGGCCAGCACAGCTCAACAATTTGCTGTAGGAGGTCCCTGTCCACCTTATAGCACTCCATTATCTCCAGCTCATGTAGCCCACAGTAGGTTACCCTGGGTCTGTACACTCTTCTCTGTCTCCTCACTGTGGGTTGGTCAACAGCATCCACATCCTCACCACCCTCAGCCTCTTCCACAAGTTGTTATATGATAGCTATTGCAGCTCCTATCATTTTGTGAGTGTTAAAATGTCCCTGCTTGTTTACACAGGTAGTGTAGAGTGTGGGAAAAAACAGAGGGTAAGGTGTTTGCATAGTTTGTAGTAGTGTTCTGGGCTGGGCTGGTCTGCTGCCTGTGTAATTGGCTGATTCGGATACATTTCACCTGCCAGCTAAGCTAGTTCTTCTTGATTACCTTCCTACTGCTGTTTTCCCTTCCCATTGCCTTCCTGTTTAAGCCCGGGTGCGCGCTGCACAAACACAGTGCTCAAATGTGCACAGTGCTGCTATTTCCTGGTTTAACTTCTTTTTTCTTCCTGTAAAACCCAGTGCGTGGCACGCACACCCACTTAGGCTTTGTAAAGAGTGCTAGGTAGGTTTAGACAAACCCTCTAGCTTAGCTGTGCTAAGGTAGGAGCAAACCCGAGCCACAGGGCTCCAATCCGCTTACAGTATGCCTGACACCCCCCCCTCATGATGTCACCTAACTCCTAGGCTTGCACCAAGCTATTCCTACCTTTAAACTGTTGGGACCTGGCTCACATGCTGGGGAAAACTGGGATTCACTATCCTTCCCCTCATTTTCATAGGATTGCCTGCTAATGCATGGTTACATGTCTCACACTGAGCCTCCCCCCTTAGCAACCACTACTCACTGGTCATGTTGTTTTCTGTCTGCCATTGACTTGCATGACAGAATTCTGATTTTAGTTAGAATGCTTAATTTAGGTTCATTTTGTTATTTCCCCCCCCGATCCCGTTTGCGCGCTGCTGCCCTACTCTTAAACAGCCGAGATCGGCTAAAAAAATAAAAGTTGTTTTTTTGTATTTTTTTAATGTTTGCAATGCCAATGGCCTTATACTTGGCCATTGGCATGCTTACTACATGATATTCAGCCTTTATTTGAAGCTGTCACAGCTCCGTTTTGGATTTTGCAGAAATGTACTCAGTTACTAACTGAATACATTTCTGCAGATAGCACTAGTCCTGCACGGACGGTTTCAAGCTTCCTGGATTGCAAAATCACCTCATTTGCATAGATTTCTCCTGCAAATGAGGTGATTTGCATGCAAGGTCTTCGTCCGTGCAGGATTAGTGCAGGACCGCTCGTGCACGCCCCTGCCGGTTGTTCCTGAATTGCACAGCAGACATATTGCCTGCTTGACCTCCTGCACCGATCTTGCATGCCGTGCAAGCTTTAGAGAATCCAGGGGAATTTGTTTAACCACCAGCATTGTTCAGTAATATATTACATATCTGAACCATTCTCAGAGGAGTAAACAAGTTGCTAATCTTTTAACTTGTTAGAAAAGCACCTGCTGTATACCTGTCTTTAATTTCATTAGAATTCCGATTTAGAAGCTGAACTCCACCATTTTTTATTTCTGCTTGGTTTCACTGACACCTGGAAATATGTCATTTGTTCCTCTTTTTCAATAACTTGCAGATTTATTAATTACACTCTTGATTGCTCCTTTTTATGCCATTTATTACATCTGGACTTGAAAGCTTGACAGCATCCCTTCTTTGTTACATCATATTTTCCCATAACAACTATGTTTCCTCTCATTTTCATATGTTTCTTGCATGTTTATCTTTTTCTTCCATCTCCATTTTGCATACTTTTGCTGTGTCACTGGAACTTCATGAAAGCTAACTTGATATGAAACCTCCTTAGACTTTTTAACTTTCTAAATGCCAATTGCCAACTTGAGGTCTGCCATTAAATGCATTTTGCAAGAAAGATGTTTATACTATGAGTTCACCACAGTGTGGTTGTGGATATTCTGTTCTCATCTGATGCCAAAAGTGCAATGCATTCAGAGTTCATATAAGGCTTAGATGAAAGTCTCTTATCTTCTCCTGGGACCTGGCCTTTGTACTCAGTGGTACAAAAGACATATTCATGTATTACATTCTACTTATGGCAGAAATGCTGATCAAGGAAATTAACCTTGAGACCGCTGTAGTGCAAATTAATGGAACTATTTTGTAAGCAGGTTGCAAAGCATTTCAAATTGTCTCTAAGAGGCTGGTATGTTCACTAATAATGAAACTGTATTTGACTACATGAAAGGATTCAATGAGGCCTATGAAGACTAGTACCACTAAAGGCCTTTGCTAGCTGCCAGTTTTCTGATGGAGAGCAGTTATCGTTGTATTGTGGCCCTTTAGTTGGGATGGACTCTCTGGGATTTGGGGGGTTTACAGAGTCTAAGATCTGAGCTGCAACTAATTTTTCTAGCATATTAGCTATTTCTAGTAGGAGTGCAATTGGCCTTGGACAGAGAGTTGAGAGTTATTATGTCATAGGTATGACATGGATAAATTTTCCAGATCTTGGCATTTTGCTGGTTATGGGGTTAAGTCTACAGATGTGGGGTATCAGTCAGATATGGTGAGAGCCATGCGAAGTGAGGCAGAAATGATGATCTACACCAGTCCAAGTTTCATATTTTATTCGCAGAAGTATTTTGTGAACCTGATAGGCTGAAAGCAGGAAGACATTGGTGTGAATTTGCACACTGTCTGAATCACGGGCAGCACTGAGTAACTCTGATGATAGCAGTCCAATCAAATGCATTAATTAATTAATTAATTGATTAATTCATTTTCTCATACCTGTTTTATATTATTCAAGATAAGAAGACAGGCAGAATCAATCCTGGAAAACAGAAAATGTAAAGCACAGAACCAGTGCTTGATGACACTGTACTCCACTGTAGGACATGCATGCATACTAGCAGACACAGACACCATTTGCATGCATCCATGGACATACTCACTTATGAGCACCTTAGAGGTTTACCAATCAAACTATTTGCATAACTTAGGTATGTGAGAGGCAACTGGAGTCCCTAGCAGCAAGCCTATGTGGTCACAGGGAGGAGTCAAAGATTCAGTACTAAAGGCACCCCATTTGGGAATCAAACCCGAAATTCAAACAAAGTGAGGCAGTAAAATTAAATTACTCCTTAGAATATCACCAACTCAGTTTCTAACTTTCGTGCATTTAATATGACTGACTAACTGCTGCACCGCTGTATTGCATATCAAGTGTCTAACATTCTACATTTTATTACGTTTATTGTAATTATACTAATAGTTGGCGAGGCACTAAAGTTGTGAAGAAGGTAAGTAAATAAAGTTTTGTAGTCATAGAGGTATACTTGATTAATAAGAAATGAGCTGTTCCATGAACAGTGATTGCACAACAGTGTGGCTGTCTACAGTGAAAGGGTGTTTTGCCAGATAGCCTTTTCTAGTAACCATGACAATTAAATAAATAATGGCAGATAAGGAAGGAATGTACACGTGGGTTGAAAATGCAAACAGTAAGATGTGATACAGAAGGCAACAAAGGAGGATGAGGAGTTGGGAGAAGAGTGTTTGCAGATGAGGATGGTTAAGGTCAGTGGAGAAAGAGATTGGAAGGAGTGTCATACAACTAATGGACAGCTGGTGATGTAATTGGTCCATTTTGGAAGCAGTATAGCTTGTAACTTCTTTTAGCCCCCTTAAATCAACTTTTTTATTTGAGTATAAAACGTTAGCATTTTTTGGCTGACTTAAGCTTAGTGTAATGGCTAAACAGTTGGATATGACTTTATTTGTTGAGTGGTCATGGTGATAGAATATTTCTGAAATGAATTCTTACTTCAGGACATTTTCTGAGATATTTTCTATCCAACTTTCAGAGAAAGAACCAGGCAAAAGGGGAGATTTAGTTGGAATGGGTACCTCATCCACTCTGCCTGACTTATGTTGGTTAATCTTGCTTTCAAGTTTGGAGTGATGTTTTTGTTATTAGAAACAATACTGGACAAGCAGTCATATGTACCATAAGATGTAACTTTAAGTAGACAAATTTAAAAGGTTTTGTTGCATGTCTCTAGCACTTAATAGTGTTCACCTCCTGAACCAAATATAATGTGAATGTTCCATATACTGGTTGGATTTAAGTGACCAGGCTGAATTGAGTCATCAGATCTCTGTTTTGTAGGAAAAAGACTTGGATTAATAAATTAAAAAATGTTTTTGGCTCTTTTCTGTAAAAACATTCAGCCTCTTTGGTGTCTTTTCTCCATCCAGCCACAATCTGCACCTCATAAACTCGTTAGTTGTCCACTAACATGATGGCTGACGTCACAGAGTTCAAGTGCATCTCACATACAGTCCCTATTGGCTGCAGGGAACACGTGTTGCTGTCCACGAATTTGTCACATGATGGGTGACAGTGCAGTGTCATAACTGATTGTTACAGAGCAGCATGTGCATCAATTTCTGCATGCAGGCCAGTGTTTGATCACTGCAATGAAGACGTAGAGGTTACATAGTGTACTGGGGGTACACAGAAGACTATAACTGCCTTATGAAGTGCACATTTACGTACATGATCACAGCCTTGTAAAGCATCCTTTTCAATACACTGGAAAGCACACATATGGCAAATGTACAGCACTGTGGCAGTGATATGCTCATCATGGCCAGTAATAACAATCAGTGAGTGGCTTTCAGCAGTTATGGCTGTACTGATCATATCAGCTGCCACGCATCAGGAATCCACACTCCACATTACACCATGGAGGGGTGGGCCTCTTCCTATAGTGAGCTATTGTCTACATTTGGCTCGTTATTCTTTTGTTTTATGTCACCAGGGTGTACCAGTCAGGCACAGGAAAGCTATCATACCAGATAATCTTGGGATTTTGCTATCCCTGCTTTTACCTCTCAATTCTGCATTTCTGCAGACACAACAACAAACAAAACTGTGGTTTGCCAGTCAAGTATTTTATTGCTGCATGTCTTCCAGAAAAGAACCTGCAGTGTTGTGTCCATTGAGGTGTGCCTGTGTGTGGTCTCCACCATACCAAATGACAGACTGAACTGCTCTCTGTTGGCCATTTCTTCTGTTTCATCACTTGGTCTTCTTCAAGTGGCAATTGTACAGTCTACTAAAACTGTATCCCTGCCCCAGACTAGATAAGCTAACCTTGGCTGTTTACTTCCATTCCCAAAGCATCTTCTCTGACACTGCATTGACTGGGAGACTTATACAAGTACCAGCATGCTTGCACAAAGGTTCCTGGACTTTTTTAACACTAATGCCCTAGAACAAATAGTATGCAACCCCATAAGGTGCTCAAATATTCTCGACCAGGTCCTCACCAACATGGGTGACCATTGCACCACCACAAGTATAGGACCCTCACTGGTTAAATCTGATCACAAATCAGTCACATATGAATTAGTTATAATACCTGAACCCCTCTTAGGTGAAAATCAGGCTAAAAAATTCTCCAAAGCTAATTATATCCTCCTTAGGGATGACATAAATAATTTCCAAGCCCCTGTTCCCACAGATGACATTGACAGCTATACTAAGGTATACACAAATGCCCTGTACAAACTCTTATACAAATGTATTGACACAGCAATACCTGATAGGATCAAAACAAGATTCTCAAGAAAAAAACAATACTCCCTGGTGGACACCTAGCATTAATAAGTTATACCACAAGAGGAAGAAGTTGCTGTCTAAGAATAAAAAAGAGAGGTCCCAGCACTGGAAGAACACCCTCCTCTGCTTGAACAAACAAATACGACAACTTGTAAAATCCTCTAAGGGCAACTTTGAAAAGAAATAGCAATCATACCTAAGGATAACTATAAGGCATTCTTTAACTAGATCTGTAACCTAAAAGTTAAGACCCAGAAATGTGCTGAACTAGCTGTGGATGGCAAGACACACACACTGATTCTGTGAAAATAGCTAACCTATTAGCTGACAGGTTTGGTGAAAATTTCACCCCTATCCCCTCCAAACATTCCACAAAGCATTCCCACTACATCTCCCCCACCTTGCATCTCCAAAGAGCAAGTAATTAGTGCTCTCTCCAAGGCCAAAAACACACCTTCTATGGCACTGGATGGCATTCCAGGTTGCATTTTAAATTGTCCATTAGGTACTCTCTTCAACCACAGCCTGAGTACTGGTTTTCTGGTTTTGTCCCTGCTGAATGGAAAACAGCAACTGTCATCCCCTTCATAAAGGGGGTACAACCAGACTCATAAGCTTAACCAGCCTTATCCATAAGGCCATGGAACAGATAATTATGGGCCTCATAAATAAGGATATAGGTGATCTCCAAACATTTGATCTGGCACAGTTTGGTTTTACCAAAGGCAGGTCATGCCTGCTAAACTTAGGGGAGTTCTTCAAAATATCACCAGAGCAATAGAGAAAGGCTAATCTGTGCATACAGCCTACCTTGACGTAGCCAAGGCCTTTGAAAAAATCCCACATTCTGGCATTATTGATAAACTCTGCCAGTTAAATATCAACCCTTATGTTATCAGGTTGGTTGCTAACTGGCTGGCCAACAGATCACACTCAGTAAAAGTTGGGGACTTTACCTCAACCAGCAGACCTGTCACCAGTGGGGTTCCACAGGGATAAGTGCTGGGCCCCCTATTGTTTGGATTATACTTCTCAGAATTTCAGGCCAAAACAGAAGGACTGTGGCTGATGACTACAAATTAGGTGCAGTCACTGAATCCCCAAACAGTGTCAATATACTTCAAGAAGGACTTACACAAACCAATGATTGGTGCCAAAGCCATGGACTCAAACTCAATGCTAAAAATGCATCATTATCACCTTTGGTAAAAACGATATCCCTCCAGGCTGTCATATAAATATTAATACTAAAGAAACAACTCAGTAGTCAGAGACAAGTTGATTGTCATCTAAACAGTGACCACCATATGTCTACTGTGATAAGGAAGACATTCTACATCGCACACATCATTAGCAAAGGCATTGCCTCGAGTGAAAGAGGTTATAACACCACTGTATTCGACCTTCATCAGGACAGTAATTGAGTATAATGCTCCCTTTGTTATGTACCTTACCAGCCATCTGCAGCAACTTGAAAGACCTCAGAGATTTCTAACCAAGAAAATTCAGAGTTTCCAGCATGTCATATATTGTCAGACTGAAGTCACTGTCACTGTACTCAGTAGCGTGCAGACTGCTTACAGTAGACTTGTGCCTGGCCTACTGAGCATTCTCAGATCCAGACCTAATGGAAATGCTGCACATCAGCAAGTCAAATGGGACAAGGGTCACCCGCTCCAGGGACCTTAACCTGGCCTGCAACATAAATACGTCCTGTTGGAGAGATGGATATGTCTCTCAGAGTTTGCCACTCCTCAGGAATAGGCTACCACTTCACATCAACAAAGCCCCTCTATGACCCTGTTTAAGCGTATCCTGGATGATTGGATGGGAAACTGTAAATTCCTGCCAGAGATTTCACCTATGACCCTCCTAGATATGGGCAGGTGTTGCTAACGAAGATGTTGAGTTTAGACAAGATCCTTTATATTGGGTTTCTCTAGTATTATACAGAAAACTAGGAATAGACTCAAAACATACACCAGCTACACGGATCAATAAAGGCAGTCCTCAGTGTAGTGTGGGTTCCACCAATAATTCCAAGAACAGATCCCATAAACGACTCGAACCAAAATTAAAATGATTTATTCCAAAAAATCAAACAGGCAAGGTCTTTCAATTGTCAATTATTTTATTTAATTGTTTTATTGATGGCAAACATTGTGAGTGGTAGTGTTATAAATAGCGCTGCCAACATTTTAACATTGATTCTGAGGAGGTCTCCGGTAAGGAGACGAAAGCGCTTAATCCTGCTCTACTTTGCCTGTTTGCTTTTTTGGAATAAATCATTTTAATTTTGGTTTGAGTCATTTTTGTTCTTGGAATTATTGGTGGAACCCACACTACACTGAGGACTGCCTTTATTGATCCATGTAGCTGGTGTATGTTTCTCTAGTGTTATATTGGGTACACACAGCTAGGCCTATAAATACCTGTGGGTCAATAGCCCAGTAACCACCTATGTACTCGGACCACCTAGCTGAACCAAGGACAATGAACCACAATATAGGCTCCATCTATCTGATCTTTCGAGGCACAATGAGTTGCTTTACTTAATAAGACAGTAATTTTTTCCTTTTAAAGAGCTTTATTTTTTAGACAGTGGGATGAGATTTGTATGTCTGAAATAAATGTGATATTGGGAAGTAGGTGTTAGACTATGAAAGATGTACATGTTGGACAAACTAAGAGGTGAGTAAATGAAATTTCTGATTAAATGAGACTGGAAACATGGATACTGGAAGTTCTTGTACTGGAGAATTAGGTGGTGATAGTGAAGGTGGGAGGTAATAACCCTCATATCCTTTTCTTGCTGTAATTTTAAAAAGGCTGTGTTTCTGGCTTCTGTCCATCTTGGTAATTTGACTTAGTCCCTCCCTCCTCTCTTTCATTGCTATTGTCTGTTGTGTAATCTATTTAAGTACTTTTCTACACATTGTTTTCCATATATCCAAAATACTAAGTGCCCACCCAGCAAAGCAGTACTGCACTTGAGTAAACCTACTAATTGTCAACTGCTCACTTTCCCAGATCTCCCATCTGCTTGACACCCTAGCCAATGCCTGAGCGGGCCCTGAGTTAATTCTGCTCTTCTGTTGGCAGAGAAGGGATTTATATTATTGTTCTGCCCATCCATACCTCTCAATTGTCCAGATTTTTGCCTCATATTTTTGGTCTGTTCCTCATACATTTGTGGTTTTCTGGCAAATCACTAGGATGATCTCAGGATTAAAGTCACCAAATAATGGCATTCATTTCAGCTTCAGAATTCACATCCTTCAAAAAATGTATGTTAACACAAACCCTGTTACTTTAGCAACATTCTAAGTTTATAAGATCAGTATTTAAACTCTGTCCCTATTTTGGGGCCTTTGACCCTTGTTCTGTCAGGCTTTGTCCAGATTTCTTGCATCAAGAGGTATGTGCTCATCAGTTAACTGTTTAGAGTGCTACTAGTTTATTTTTTGCTTTATTTGTTGATTTTGCCTTTAAATCATTCTAATGGTCCCTAATACTTGAAATTTATTTATTTTATTTATTATTTTATTTAACATTTATTTACCAGGAAAGTCTGACTTGGAACAAAGCCAATTTTCAGCAAAGGCCCAGGGAGAAATGCTCCAGAGGCATGTCTTTGTAACTTGGGAGGAAATCGGAGTATCCGGAGAAAACTCACAAGAACACAGGGAGGAGATGTAGACTCCGCACAGAAGGTACTCCAGCCTAGAATTGAACCGGAGAACCTCTTGCTGTGAGGTGACAACACTACCACTGCCCTGTCCAGCCAATTGCCTTGGCAAGGTATATTAACTTTTGTTGTGGGACATTACACTTGCAAGCAGCTTTCTTGGTGCTATTACATCAAGAGGTTAGCAGTGCCCTGTACAGACACGAACAGGCAAAGTAAATTTTATCTAGAAAACTTCCCTTAGAAGCTGTAACTTAGTGTGGCTAAAACAAAGCCATTGTGTAGAGTCATGGTTGGAGCAATTAGTTTGTACATTAAACAGCACTACTATCAAATCTTTGCACAATCTAACCTAGAATAGTGCCAAACTCCCGAGACCACCCAAGGAGACCTCTGTGTAACCCAGTCCATGACCTATAGTAACCCATCTAAATAGAGATCCTGACAACATGGATCTGCAATTTCCAAATGTCTCCATAGTCAGTTTGGTAGATATGTAGCATTTATCTCATGTTCATAGACAAGCATTAAAAAAACAAACACAGTATGGAAGAGAAATGCACGCACAATTTCACTGGTGGAAAACATCTCTCATGCAAACAAAATTCTCAAGAACACACAAACTACATCTACCACTCATAGTGTCCATCACACACATACACACACACACACACACACACACACAAACACCCAGAACAACTTATGCTGAGGCACTATAAAGCGATTTTCCCAAACCTCAAAGACCTCCCAAGCCTATAAACAGTAAAACCTGTCTTCAGCAATCTCTAGTATTTCTTTTGGTGAGTGCTTTAAACACCACACATACTCCTATGCTCAGTGGAGTCCCCAGAGCAAAGCCCATAAGGCAAGCCGACATGTTACCCAGGACTTTTGTCATAAGAGACTCTATTGTACGACACACAGATGCCCCGCCCACCAGACTGAACAAGGAGAAGATAGGAGTTAGTTGTGATCTAAAGTCAGGATCTGTCAAGTTACACACTCACTCAAGTCACTACACCACAGGTGCAAGTATGATTCTGTCATAGCTCATGTGATATTAACAAACTGAGACATATTTCCTGTACTATATGAAGAGAGACATTGCTGATCTCTCTAAATATGTATCTTTCCAATGAGAGTTAATATTTGTCACCATGGGAGGACATGGTTAATAGACAATGTTGTTCTGCACCTGTTTCCCCCAGGCTTCTGAATATTGGATAAAGCTTTATCCCCCCCCTACCCACCCCTTAGAGCCTTTTTTAGGCCATGCCAAACTGACAGGTCAACTGACATAGCAAATAAAACCCAAAGAAACATAAATGTGTTACTGCACACTGCTAGGACACTAAACAAGAAACTCCAGGCCCTACAAGCTCTCCTCACTCTGGAGAATATAGACATCTGTGCTGTTACCGAGACATGGTTTAAATGCACAGAAAGTACTCCAGCAGTGTAAGGCTTCAGTGCTTTCCAATATTTAGAACATCAATCGCACAGAATCAGATGGGGACAAATGATGGAGGAGTCTCGGTCTATATTAGCAACAAGCATAACTTTATGTTGACTAAAAGGGACAATGTCCTGGAACTTATCCATGTGCAAATCACCATAGATAAAGTCTCATACCTTATCCTATCAGGCTATAGGTCACCCTCTATGTCCCTACAATCCCACCTAGACCTACTGGAGATACTCACAATTAAACCAGTTATCCTATTCATGGGAGACTTTAACTGGGTCTATATTAGATCACCAAATGCTTAAAAAAGCGAACAGTGATTAATCGACCCTATGTAAGCGAAAGCTTACAATTTCGAACTGTCAGAACAGCGATTTTTTTCCTAGGAAAAAAAAATCGCTGTTCCAAAAAAAAAAAAACAAACACTGTACACATTACATTAAGTGGGGGGCTTCGCCCCCTACACCCCCCCTACTTAAATATACCAACTCTGAGACCGCACTACAGTGCCAAAATCGGCAAAGTAATGAAGCAGCCAAGCAAATTCTTTCCCAGGGAAAGAATTTGCTCAAAAGCCGCTTTAATATTTTGCTGTTTCAGGCTTTTCAGTTCGACCAAGACGCATTCGAAAGAATGCGTCTTCGGTCTTCTAATAGGGAACCACTTTAACTTCCCTTCTATAGAGTGGGAAACATACAATGATTTATAATAAAAGGCACAACGATTCCTGGACTTTATTAACACAAATAAATTGACCAAATAGTGTGCACACCCACCAGAGGTTCAAACATACTGGACCTTGTACTCACCCCCCCGCCAGTGTCATGTCCTCACTGTGAGGTCAGACCACCAAATAAAAGTATACTATGTAACCCCAGCAATCCTGGTAGCAGTTAGGAACTATTTCAAAGCAAACTACACCCTATTAAGTGATAGTTTATCAAAATTCATTGCTCCTCCCAGTTTTTTTTTTTTTTTTTTTTTTTCAAAACAGGTTTATTGTTTTAACATACAAGAGAAATATCATAACAATTTTATACAAGTAATTAAAAATAGATATGATTATAACATTCAACAAAACAACTAAAGTATTTACAAAGACATCCACTACAATCAGATCAATTAATTAAACTAAAATACCATGCTATTGAAATTAGGATTTTTTTAACAAATTTTGTAAATTATCCCATACAATATAATAAGATGTTTTTCTAGTTGTTCTTGACCTAATTGTGTTTATTTCCATATGGCACACTATATTCATAACATTTTTAAATTCATTGAGCGAAGGAGGTGTATCTGAAATCCAATTTCTGGTTATTATTTTCCTAGCCACTGCTAGAATAGATCATAACAAGGGAAGCTTAACCTTTTTAACACTTTGAGGTACAGGTGTGTTGAATAATATAAGAGATTTAGAAATAATGAAATTATCTGTAAAAGAGCCTGCAAAAATTCATTAACTGACTTCCAATATTCTTTCAATTTTATACAGTCATAAAACATATGAGCCCAGTCAGCATTAATTTCTACATTACATCTCTTACATAGATTATCTTTATTATTTATTTTATTCATCATCAAAGGTGTATAAAAAGATCTATGTAAAAATTTCCATGTATAAAGTCTCCAGACAATGGAAGACGTAGTTCTATAGGCAGATTCCAATATATATTGTTTATCTTGTTGATTTGGTGGGTCCCCATTAATAGAAGTGAAATAATTCCAGTATGTATCTACACTGTAAAAAGTTTCTTGTCTGATAATTTTATGTATGTATGAAAGTTTACCTTTATCAGAAACTTTATGTTGTAAATTTAATATCAAGTAATCAATCAGTGTTGGAATAGATTCTTTAACTGTTATAGACATTAGATCTATTCTATCAATGAGATGTTGTCTAAAGGTCTGAACCTCTAACCAGCAAGTTTCTCTTAGATCAAATTCTTGTTTTAAGAAATCTAGATTTTTAACGTTATTATCAGATATCAACTGATACCAGTACTTTAGATCATTATCTATAGCTAAATGAGTTCCTTCAGAAGTAGATGACAAAAGCATACCCTGAGTATACCTTATAGGAATATAATAAAATTCCATTCCTATACTTAGGGTGCATGAATATAAAGTTACGATAGCTAATAATAATATTTAATGGGTAACAAACCATATGTTTAGGTGTAATAGGTGAAGTACAAAATTCCTTTAGTAACCATAACATAGAGTTATTTACAATCATATTTTTATGTGTTAAGTAGATTTTCATGAAGTGCATACTAATTAGCTCCCAATAATCTTTCCATTTTGCGACATATGACTGATCTATTAATAAAGTAATAACTTTTACAATAGAAGAGATAGCATATAAATTAAAGTCTGGAAAAGAAATACCCCCTTGAGACCAGCTATTAGTATGTTTCTTTAATGCAATCCTAGGTCTATTAGGTGCCCATAGGAAATTTAACATTAGTGTATTCAGTTTCTTGATAATTATTTTTGTAGGTGGAAGTATTATTGATTGTATTAAGTATAAAATCTTGGGGAATATTATCATTTTAATAATTGTAAGTCTCTCCTCCATAGTAAAAACATATTATTCCAGGTATTAAAAAGATTTTGTATATTAAGAAAACAGGTATTATAATTATTATATATAATAGATTTAATATCTTTAGATAGTATTATACCTAAATAAGTTATCTGACCTGAATTGGGTACATATTTAGTAAAATCACTAATGAGAATATTTTTTCGTGTATATATAGGTAGTATTTTAGTTTTTTCTTCATTGAATATTAAACCAGAAATACTTTTAAAATTCATCATTTTATCAAATAGAGACTGCATAGAAGAATTAGATCCTGCTGATGTAATTAGAACATCATCTGCAAAAAGTTGAATTTTGGATGTTGTATTTTCATCTATTTCAAAACCCTCTATATCAGTACTGTTTCTGATCAAATTAGCCCAAGGCTCCATTACTAAAGTGAATAATAGTGGAGAAAGTGGGCATCCTTGTTTTGTACCTTTAAGAATGGGTATTTTTGTGAAACATATGTTCCTACCTTAATATAAGCCAACGTTCCTTTGTATAAATGCTCAATTAGATTTACAAATGCATCTGAGAAGTTTGTGCACTTCAGTAAGGTAAACAGATAGTCCCAACTTACTGAATCAAATGCTGAACTTATATCAAGACTAATAAGTGTTAAATCTTTCTTTTTCCTATTTGCAAAATCAATTAATGTTAAAGTTCTTCTTATATTATCAAAAGTATTTCTATTTACAATGAAGCCTGTCTGATCTATATCTATAATGCCGGGAATGATTGTCTTCAATCTATCAGCAAAAATACTCATAAACATTTTAAAATCAACATTAAGCAATGAGATGGGCCGATATGAAGTACATCTAGTTGGATCTTTATTAGGTTTTAAAATTGGTGAAATAAATGTATATTGCCAAGATGGGGGGGGGGTTATTAACTCAGTTTGGGCCAAAATAAAAACCTTATGTATTAATGAATATGTACTTTTAGAAAGGATTTTATATATCTCTGGTATAATACCATCATTATCCGGTGCTTTGTTTGATTTAAGCTTATTTATTTGTGTAATAACCTCTGTATATGAAATACTTTTGTCCAATAGTTTAATCTGTTGTTTATTAAGCTTTTTATTCATGTTTGTGGTTATAAACTCCTTTATTTTATCTTTAGGTTCCATGTTAATGTTATTATTGTTAATATTGTGAAAGTGATTTCTAAATTCATCTAGCATTTCTGGTAGACTAGAAACATTCTTCTTTTTCCTTAGAGAAAAGATTTCTTTGATATGGTTTTGTTTATTCAACGTTTTTGTTTTATTTTTAAGTCTATGTAAGTATTTGGGGCTTATTGAGTAAGACAAAAACTTGTATTTCTCTAGAGTTATTTTAACTTTATGAGTTAAAATTTCTTTGTATTTCTCATTTAGTTTGTTTATTTCTTCAATGACTTTCTTATCCATAATATTTTCTTTATTATTATGTTTATAAGAGTCTAATTTACTTTGAATATCTAACAATTCCTTATCCCAAGATTTCCTTTTATTATTATACCATCTTATACTTTGTCCATATAGATATGATTTTAAGGCATCCCAAACATAGACAATGGAGACTTCAGGAGTATTATTTATGTCTAGAAAATGTTGTACTTCTGAAAGTATATATTCTTTATAGTCTTTTAGTTGAGTTAAGTATGCTGGTATCCTTTTGATCTGAACATTATGAGTATTTTTATCATGAATTCAAAAACAATTGAATTATGATCAGATATAGGACATAAAATGATTTTGGAATTAATTAAATCTGTTACCATCTGGTTAGAAATAAAGACCCTATCTATTTTTGAATAAGTTTTGTATCTGTTAGAAAAAAGGTGTATGGTAATGATTTTGAATCTATCTGATTATTAATATCATTCAAATGATAAGAATTAGCAAAATCATTTAAATGTTTTGCATTAGATGTAATTCTTCTTTTTCCTATAGTGGTAGTATCACTTTCATGTAGTATACAATTAAAGTCACCAGCTAAAATAATATCTCCTATAGAGAATGATATGATCTTATCAAGATGATGTTTCACTGTATTAATACCAATTCCAGGTATCCAATATACATTAATTAAAGTGTAAGTCTTCCCATTAATTTGTATTGTAACCATACAAAACATTCCTTTGTCATCCTGATAAGACTTAATGGTTTTAGGAATGGGCATACTTTTATTCCATAAAATAGCCACTCCTCTTTTTTTTCTGAGTGTGCTCTGAACTAACCAATACTGTATATTTGTTTGTGGCTAGTTTATCAATATCTTTTTTCAAGAGATGGGTTTCTTGCAGGAAGACTAAGTTGGCCTTATGTAAATTAATGTATCTTATTAGGCTTGCCCTTTTACACGGATTATTCAATCCATTAATGTTTAAAGAAATTCCTTTTAAAGATGTCATTTCGCATTTTTAAAACTCAAGAATCTTATGATCAAAATAACAAATAACAACATAAGTAATGTTACATCTCCTCCTTTAGGTGTACCTTTAAATATAGCTGTATTTATTGAATCTCTTATGGGATTTTGTATAGGATTCAATTTTGTTTGTAGTGACAATGAGTGTACAAAATATATTGTGGATGTCAAAACTATATACATATAACAATGAACAAGTGAAAATAATGTAAGGATTAAACCTTGCATCCAGCCTGGAGTTAAAATCTCCAACTTAGAGTAGTATTTACCACTCAAGTTAACCCCCTACCCTAAGCAGCAGTACCTCAGCTACCACCTTATCAATTTAATACTGGTTATATTTAACTTAAATTAACAGCTTTCAATTCAATTATCTAGCAAGACAAGACTACACATTTGATAAAACAGCATCATATAAACTAAAATAAACTTTTTTAAAAAAACTATTCATACTACTATATACATCTATGTAATATAATACACTTGTATTCAAATAGCATTCAAATAAACTTGATATTAGGAACCAAGAGGAGAGAGAGAAATAAAAGACGTGAAAGAGGGAGAGAGTGAAAGAAAGAGAGGAAAAAAAAAAAAAAAAAAGGAAGGCATATTTACATATTAATTTATTCAAAGTATGTAAAAATAAGTTCTAACATTCATTTAAATCAAAAACTTTGGCTAATATGGTTCAGACATTGCATATATTAAGATGCATCTATTTTCTGTTATGTAAATGCAGTCAACAGCTTCCAAAAAAAAACCTTGAATTGCTTGTATATGAGCATTTTACTCATACTCATTATTGTCAATAGAATAAAATATTATATTTATAGAAATTGTTATAAATCATACTGCATAGTTATGCAAATTCTCAGAAACACTTGCATTATTGTAAAAAAAAAAATCTGTATTTTGTATGTCTATACTACTGCTTTAAAATATATCACATGACAATTTTTTCCAGAATAGAGTTATAAAGTTATTTATGCTTGTCAATCAGATGAATTAAATGAGTTATAGTAATGTATATGTTTGGAACATAAGTTTTTAACACAGATTAGTATGCTGCAGTCAAGTAGATTTTCAAAAACACTTGAATAAATGTTTCATTTTCTATGCCTTCTAAAATAAGACATTTACTTACTACAAGAAACTGCAACATTTAAAATCATTATACCCAACATATTTTATGAATTATAACATAGATAATTAAGTAATTATATAAAATAACTCACATTTAAATGTCAAAGAGTTAATTTTCCTTCACATAGTCGCATTTGCATCAGTTCTACTTCCTGGTAGAGTGTTCTTCCTGAATCTGTGATGTGTCAGTGTGATATCTGGGTCAAAGGTCAGATTGACTGCTTTCAGCTTCTCTGTGAGAATTCTGAGAGTTGAAGCTTTTGAAACAGCTCAAGGACACTGTTCATGAGGTAGCCCACATCCCAGATTGTCTCCCTTAACATTTTGACAGGAAACTTGTTAAAAACTAGTGACAAACATTCATTTAGCAGTGTAAATGCATCTAAATATGACAAAACCTTCGCAATGTATTTTACAGGTTATTACAGCCTCTATGTAAGTGAAATTAAGCCCAAAGTTATTAATAAGTAATAAAACTCAATATTGTTGTCCCAACTCAATTTTTATGCAAATCTTATTATTTACTGTGTCTATATGATCAAAAGCATTTCTATATATTAATATGAGAAAAAAAAGAGAAAGAATAAAGAAAAGAAAAAGAGAGTAGAAAATAAAAGAGTGTAAAGCAGAAATAAAAAAAAAATGTAAGAGAAAGCTATAAGAAGTATATACAATGGAATATTACTTACTGTTTATATTAATAGAGTTAAAAATAAAACATATTATTTACTATTATTTAGTTCTAATTATTATTAGTTAAAGCATGACAGATTATTTACAAACAAGCATAAGCAGTATAATCAAGAAACTATAATTAGGAATAGCATTTGAAGAACATATAAACTTTTAACAAGGAATAAATATGTTATTATTCCATTTATCATATTTTCATTACTCTTCTCTACCTGCCCTCCCCCACCCTTTACCCACTACATAATCTAAATAGAATGTCATTGTTTAAACAAAGAAAAGAAGAAAAGGAGAAAAAAAGAAGAAAAAAATGTATTAAATTACTGACCTTACTTCTCTTTTTCAGAAAGAGAAACAAATTGAATAATAGCTTGTTATTAGTTCCTCAGATATTTTGACTGGTTATGAAACAAAACATTTCTTTGCATACAGAGAATAACTTTGATTAAATCTTTTTCAGAACATTTGTGGCTTTCTGGAAATGCAGGAACTATATTTAAAAAGATTAATAATGAAGTAAAATGATGAGAGAAAAAAAGAAAAAAAAAAAAGAAAAGAAAAAAAAGTTTCAGTTGCCAGTGTCTTTAATGAAGGACTAGCCCATTCCATTTCCTCTATTTTATCCAAAATCTTATTTTTTTTGATAAACAGTAAAGCAGAGTCTAAGTCATCAAAAATTTTAGGACCATCAGGAAGGAAAATTTTTAGCTTGGCAGGAAACAGAAGGTATGTTTTAAACTGTGCTTTTTTAAGCTCCCTTATTAGTGGCAGAAAAACCTTTCTTTTAGCTATTACCAAGGAAGAATAGTCATTGTCAAAACGCACAGTTGTCTCATTAATCTTAACAGGAGCTTTAGCCCAAGCAGATTTAAGAACCATCTCTTTATCAAAAGATGATAGAAATCTAACTATAACTGATCTAGGATAGTTTTTGTTAGAGTTAGTATTAGCTATAGATCTATGTGCTCTTTCGATACCAAAAGAGAATGCTTCTGGTAAGTCTAAAGTTTTAGGGAGCCATGTTGTTAAAAAAGAAGTAATATTGTTACCTTCAATATTTTCTGGCAGTCCAAAAATCCTAATGTTATTGCGCCTAGATCTATTTTCCAAGTCATCCAGCTTTGTTTGTAAATGTGTATTTTGTTTCAGCAGAAACTCAATGTTGATTTCCTCTTCTTGGATTCTATTTTCCGTGTCATTCACAGCTTCTTCTATGCCTGTCATCTAGATCTTCTGTTGTTGCAGGTCTATATGTAACAAGTCTATTTGTTTTGTAGTTTTTTCTATGAAGGTATCAATTTTAGTTTAGTATCCATTTTATGCATCTTATCAGTAAGTTGCTGGATTATAGTTATCAGAGACTGAAGTTCTTTCTTGATGCTGGAGTCTTGAGAATTTGTCTTACTGGAACTCATTTCAGACTAATAAACTGACAGGAAAATTTCCAAAGTGATTTCTGACAGGAATATTGTTAAAATTTCCTTTCTTTTTTAGATATAGTTCAAGAACTATATAAAACAAACATATTTAGAAAGAAAATTACTTCAAAAATTAATTTTTTAAGTAATTAATTCCTGTCAGTGTTATGAAATTGGTGGAGCTGAAGAAATCTGCTGCTATCCTGTGTTCATCCTTGGCCATGCCCCCCCCCGCTCCTCCCAGTTTTAGTTCACAACAACCTATGCAGAATTGTTCACAGACACCCTGTAAAACCATGTAAATGACTTTATAAAATATGCGGTACCTACTAGAAGTAGGCCTCCACCCCCCAAAAAAAAAAAAAACTCTAAAAACAAACCACACTGGTGTAATTTATTTAATCCAAACCTAAATGGGGTGGATAACAAACGAAAAAAATGTCATGGTAAAAATTGGAAAAAGCAACTTGCATAATGATTGAACTGTCTAATTAAACTAAACAGGAAACTAAGAGGGCTAATTAAGTCCAACAAGGCCAATTATGAGGTCAAGATAAACTCACAGGCTAAAGACAACCACAAGGCCTTCTACGGCTATGTCCAAAACCACGAAGGCAGCATACATCAGTGTGCTGAACTGGTGGTCAGTGGTGCCACCTTCACTGATCAGAGCAACATAGTAAATTTGCTGACTGGCAAATTCAGCTCAAACTTCACCCCCACCCCCAATCTTTCCTGCATCCCTCCATGAAATACCTTCTAGCGTAGCCTCCCAGCTATTAACATGGTGCAGGTCCTGGCAGTGTTCTCTAAGGCCAAAAACGCAGCCTCAGTGGGTCCAGACAATATCGCAGAATGCCTCCTAAATAGCTTGAAGCATGACCTATCTGTATCACTTGAGTCACTTTTCAACTGTAGCCTCAAAAACAAGCTGTGTATCATGACAACGGAGGACTACAATGGTTATCCCACTTCACAAGGGTGGAAGATCAACCAAAATTGGAAAGCCATGAAACAAATTATCATGGAAACAATCAACAAAAACATAGGTAATCTTAAGACACTGGACCCAACCCAGTTTGGCTTTGCCAAGGGTAGATCATTGTCTACTAAAACTAGTGGATTTTGAGAAGGCAATGGATGAGGGGGAAATGGTGCATACCACCTAGCTGACCTGGATAAGGCCTCTGATACAGTATCCCATTCAGGTATGGTTGACAAACTCAGCAAATGGACATAAGCCCCTCAATAACTCACTGGATTGCCAGCTGGCTCATAGGCAGGACCAAGGAAGTTAGGATTGGTGATGTCACCACTACTGACACTGGTCACCAACAGAGCACCTCAGGGCTCCATGCTGCAACCACTCCTATTTGGCATGTACTTCTCAGAGGTAAAGGCTAATGTCTAGGTCCTTTGGTTCATAGGTGTTTACTAGGCTAACTACCACATGGGCCTTTTTAAGCCTAACCATGCATCCCAAATCTCTGACAAGTTCTGATACCCTTGATAAGTGTAGGCATAGGCCTGGGAGATGAACCATTTACAGGTTACCTGTGTCCATTAGAGACATAGGTGCCAAACCAGGGATCAATTTCCAGTTTCCCATCCAATTGTCCAAGTTGCACTTGAATTGGGTTAAGGAGGAATGCTGCTTCACATGGATGGGAAGTCTGTTCCATGGATGGGGTAGTCTCTGGGATACATACTTATCTCTCCAGCAGGTTCTATTTATATCACAGGTAAAATTTGTCTTTAGATCGGATAATTGGCAGATCAGTTTCACAGATGACTGCAAACTGGGAGCAATCATAGATTCCCCCATAACACAAACATTTAACAAGAGGGTCTAACATACACAGACTAAAACTCAATGCCAAGAGCTACATTAAAGTACTTTTTGGGAAAACTGCCACCCAAGCTAATTACTCCATCGAAAAGATACCCTTCAGAGATGGCCCAGTAATCAGGAATATAGAAACATGCAGAATGTAATCTGGTCTTTGATAAACATGTGGCCAAGGTAGTAAGAAAATCATTGTATGTCACCCAATTTATAAGGAAGGGCATGGCATCCAAGTCCAAGGAAGCCACAGACTTCTTTATTCTGCCCTTATCAGATCCAACATTGAGTAAAATGCCTCTTTTGCCATGTACCTGACCAAACATATGCAGCAGTTGAAATGTTCACAGAGTTTCCTTACCAGGAGAATCCAGGGTATAAACACATCTCTATACTCTCACTCCTACAGGTTACTGAGAGATCTATGCCTGGCATACAAGGAATACTTGAATCCAGCTCTGATGGACTTCTTGCACATCTGCAAAATGAAAAACATCAGAACCACTAGATCCAAGAATTAAAATTTTGCTTGTGGCATAAACAAGACGTAGCAAGACAAATATGTGTCTCAGAGGCTCCCATCTATGTGAAGCAGAGTCCATCTCTAACCCTATTTAAGCATATCCTTGACCAATGGATGGGAAATTGGAAATTCACCTTGGGTCTGGCCCCCATATCTCTGATAGACGCAGACAGTAATGCTTCTACTTGCGTCCAAGGTAATAAGAAAATTATTCTGTGTTGCTCAAGTTATATACAAGAGCTTGGCATCTAAGTCTAGAAAGGTCATCATACCACTGTACTCGGCCCTCATCAGACCCATCATACAATATACTCCCTCTTTTAGTATGTACCCGACCAGATGCATACAGCAATTAGAATGTCCACAAAGGTTCCTTACAAAAAGAATACAGGGTATAAACAAAATGTCCTTTGCTGATTGCCTCAAACCCCTCTCTCTTTACTCGGTATCATACAGACTTTTGAGAGGTGATCATTGCCTGGTGTACAAGGCATACCTGGACTCTGTTTTGATGGACCTTTTACCACTCACAAAACAACCAATATCAGAGCTACTAGATTAAAATACCTAAATTTTGCTTGTGGCATAAATAGGTTATGTTGGATAGATAGATAAGTTTCTCTGAGAATTCCGATTCTCTGGAACAGGCTTCTCATCTATCCATGTGACAGTTCCTTCCTATCCTTATTTAAGTGCAACTTGGACCAATGGATGTGTAATTGTAAATTCACCCCTGGTTTGGTGCCTGTGTATCTGATGAACAGATGCAGTGAGTAAATAACTCCATATATAAATCAAATTTGTGGGCCATATTTGGGTTACACGGCTAGGCTTATAAGGGCCCTAGTGGATGTTAGTCTAGTACACACCTATGAACCTCTAGAAACTTCCTAACATACTCCCTCCTAATAAATGCCCATGATACATATGGACACAGTTGGGTTGGGCTGCACGGCTAGGCTCATAAAGTCCCTGGTGGCCATTTGCCTAGTATATAACTATGAACCTATGAGCCAATGGCAGGCATAGGCAAGAATGAGATCTGTAAACAGGGCAACTAGAAGTGCGTTGTCATCCATGTTAACTGAACAAATATATATATATATATATATATATATATATATATATATATATGGGTCTACTTCAGATCACTGAAATCCCATTTCACTGAAATTCATGTCACTGAGACCAAATCACCTAATTTTCAAAATACCGAAAATTAATTTGACTGAATCTCATTTCACTGAATTGTAAGCTATAGACCTCATGTGGGTTTCTATTCACTTTTAACTTGTTTGTGATAGAACGAATTTCTGTATCCTACAGTGCTGAGTGTCAGAATACTGAAAGTAATGTAGAAAGTGGTGTTGTAGTGTTTTTACATGCGGGTATATATCTTTACATTTATATGGGAAGTATCTAAAGTAATATGGCGGATGTTTTGTGCATTCCCAGCAGTAGTGGCAGCATGTAGAGTACTGTGAGGCAAGTTCATAGGTTGGTACTAGGCTATCAGCCCTAGTGCCCATACAAGCCCAGCCATAATATTCCCTGGATATTTCTTCCCACAATATTTACTTCCCTGGAACCCTGTCTAGCAGGGTGACTGACATGATCCCTGGGTTGAATTTCCTATCTCCCATCCAATCGTCAAGGTTCCTTTTGAAGAGGGCCAAGGAGGCGCTCTGCTTGACATGTATGGGCAGTCTATTCCAGAGTATGGGGTGTCTCTGGGTCAAGAACCTATCCCCTCCAACAGTTTTGTTCATTGTGATGACAAGGTTTAGATCCCTGGTGCGTGTGGCTCTGAGGGATTGAAATTTCTTTAATTGGAGCATGTCCAACAGCTCAGGGTTTGACATGGCCTTGTATGTTAAGCAGAGATTGCCTCTGAGTAGATGATATGCCACAGAGTATAGCTGGAGTTTTTTTAGATGGTCAGCATAGGGCATCTGCTTTAGGCCTGTGATCCTTTTAGTGAGGTATTTCTGTGGCCTTTCCAGCTGTTGCAGATGTCTTGTGAGGTACATACCAAATGGGGTGTTGTACTCTATAATGGGTCTAATGAGGGATGAGTACAGTGGGACAATGACCTCCTTTTTTATGGATGAAAAGCCCTTAGTGATGAGGTGTGCTACATAAAAGGATTTCCTGACTGTTGTGGCGATGTGGTTATCGAAGGTGAGACCACTGTCCACCTGTGTCCCTAAGTCTGTCATCACACTTTCGGTAAAAGGTACATGCCCTTTTCCCCGCTGTAGTGCGATCCTGGAGTTTATATATATATATATATATATATATATATATATATATATATATATATATATATATAGTTAGGGGGGTATGGATGTGTGTGGGGGGTGTAGCCCCCAGTTAGTTTACAGGCACAGTGAAAGTATAATGGGTAACGTGTAATAGAAAGATAATTAGAATTTTTTCTGAGAGTGCAATAGCCTCAGCTTAATCCTTTCTGAGCAATCAGGATTTTAGCTAGGTACTGGGGATAAGACAGAAAATTAGGTATTTTAAGATGAAGAATTTACTTAAATTGTTGTGGGGAAAAAAAAGTCTGGCTGTTGATACTTTTTTATATGTTTATGAACTATAGGGGGAGATGTACTGATATGGGGAGGTGACGTAGTAGCAGAGAATAGGATGGATAAAAATGCATTTGACTTTAAATAGTAGGGGTGAGATACATAAACAGCCAGGGGCTGTGCTGATGAGAGAGGCCTAATGCCAAGGGGTGTGTAAATTGGCTTATCCTGCTGTAAACTGGCAAAGATATGATGGTGGTTTGTAGTTGAAGACAGAGTAAAGAAAAGGAAACCCTCTCAAAACAAATGTCAAGCTTGTGGTGAGATATATCTGGCAAGTCCTGGCCAGTTACATTGGGATGGAGTGCCCAGAATCCAGTTTTCGGTGCATAGCCTCCTCAGAAGCATTCACATATGGAAGGATCAAAGATGTTATCTATTTCACTTCAGTGGAACCAAGGCTAATCCCAAAAGAAAGATCATAGATTCAGGATCTGTACAGTTTAAGCACATCAGAATATTATGCTACTAGATTTATAAACAGTAATCCTAATCCATGGTCATGGGTAAGACAACTGCATCCCAGAAAAACAAAGAATTTTAAATACCCAAGCAGAAGTATGGATTCCATCAGCTGGTGGCCACCATGTTTTGTGTCAGTATGGTCATTACTGAACGTTTAATAAAATGTTTGACCTAAGCACTGTTTTAATCAGTCTGAAACATCTCTTGTTCACTTTGCTTTCACATTATTACTTGCTATAGTGCAGGAGCTTTTTGCAGAAAGGGGAACCTGAAAATGCTAATGTGCCGAGACTGGTTACAATTACAAGTTACAACTGATATCACTAATGTAAAAAGACTACTACCTAACATATGCTAAACAGTGCATGCTGAAAGCAGCTACTGCAATATAATGAAACAGGCAGTCCTTTTGAGTTTTCCTTGAATGTTTATTTTAAATAATCACTTACATTGATGAGATATTAAGTCTGGTGTACTTCATAGACGTGATAGATTGGCACTCTGTCTAGTTGTTTTCTTTGCAACTCTGAGAAATCACCTTTCCATGATAGTTTGGACATAAGTTTCAGTTTTTTAGGATATCTGTGGATGAAAGCTGGTGGGAAACACTAGAATCACTAAAGCAAGCTACTAACTTTGACTGACACCCACTCTCATTTTGACTTAACTACTTGACATTTGTTGAGGCTGATAGGTGGAAGGGATATATGTATGGATAATGCCACCCACCATTGTCAGTATGAGGTATTTCCTCTAACTCATCAGTGTGTTCTCATAAAACTATAAGAAATGCCTGCTGTCAGTATTCCATGGGTGATATGTTAATTAACCATGAAAGCTAAATAAAATATCGGCACACTGGTTCAGGAATGCACAATGACTTATAGGCTTTTAAAAATGCCAGAAAGCTAGGCATATGAACGTGTTTTTTTGTTAGTAGAGCTCATTAACATATAACTTATGTGGAGTCTACTCTGTGATCCGAAACATTTGTCCTATAAAGACAGATTTTTCTTATTACCCCCGGGGTGAGGATAGCAGGTTAGGATGGAAACAAAAATAAGCAGATATTTTCATTTTCCGGTGTCATGGGTACAATATGTGCTAGTTGCAGAAAACGTATGAATGTCTGTGAAATACACACAAGGTTTTCAATGCTCTTACATTATAATCAGCTTCAAGGCTACACAGTCAGATATATCACCCTGCTTCTCTTGGGCCTGTTTGCTAGGATGTTTTGATAATGTGATATGATTCCGTGTGAGAGTAAATCACATGTACAATAATGTAAAACAGATGTCATTATTATGCAGTGAGATGTACTTTGATAAACTGCCTCTTGTGTGTGCAGCTGTGTACCCATCCTCTGGCTATGCAATGAAGCTCATCCTTCCATGCTCATCCCCACAACTTCCTGTTTGCTTGCCTAAAGTAAATTACTGTAATGATAATTTTGTGAATTTTTAAACAACTTTAACAGTGAAGATCTGGGCCTGGATAAAGGTTTTCAGTGGCTCTGTGGCAAAGAGGGATAAATCCTGACTGTGATCTAGGTAACATGGCTTCAGCTAGTAGCTTGGGTACTGCAGAAATGAACTGTAAATTAGAGAACTGGTGTAGCATTACCTGATTATCTCTTCCTGGGTGGGTGGGGAACCGAGTGGGATGCATGCATTCGGAATATTTCCCTATCAATGCTTCTTCGACTGTGTCCAGTAACCAGGGTATAAACGGTATTTGTGGAACTGAACACCAGCTTGTACATCAAAGTATATCACCTTCAGGATGTAGCCACTATCAAGTGTAGTACTTTCTCTGCTTCAGACCCTAGATGTTTGGTTAGTAGAATTAGCAGTTAAAAAATATGCTGAACATAGTTTACCCCACAATTAAAAAAATAAATAAATAAATGCACACACATTGTCGAGTTGATGCATAAGATCCTAACTTGAGCTAAGATCACTTGTTGTCCCAGAAAAAAAAAAAACATATGCTGAGGTGCAGTTCGAGTATGCCTGGCAAAACCTTTACCCTGGACTTGGCAGGGTGTGGGAGCTTCCAAGAAAGGGAGCATTATCTGAAGGGGATGTATTACCCACATAAGGAGGTGGCACACATTTGCTCCGCCCATTTCCACTTATCTCCTTGTGCACTTGCAGAGGTAAGTACACTGGGGAATTGTTGGGGCCTAAAGTGTAAAGGTCCTGCTGGCTGCCAGGATGTCTGTCATGCTATGACTAAGTCATCATATCATAGTGAGAAATGAATGAGCATAAGCAATGGCTGTGATGGTTGGCAGGATGGGGAGTTACAAATTACAACCAAAATGAGAAGAAATTAAATGTTTCTACTAGCTAAAACCCAATATCTGGTTGCTAATTATGAACGGACCTCCCGGCAATAGTGCACGTTTGCTGCATACATCTGCAGCAGGTTAGACTGACCCATACAGGTGATGGTAGCTGTCCTGCAAATGCATGGCTCAGTAGTGGTACTTTGCTTCAGTGTCTGGTAACCAGCAAGTTCAAGCATATCTGACAATCACAGCCAAGCATACAGTATTATTCTTCATGAATTGATTCAGATACTGTCATACCTCCATCATGTTGGCTCCTTCCCTAATACTCTACTTATGTATTTAAAATTGTGTTTAATGTCTCCGCTACTAAAATTCAGTTATGAGTCATCAGTCACACTTCTACACTGTTCAAGAAGTCTAGATTCAGCCACAAAATATGTATATAGGACGGTTCATAGGTGATTACTAGGCTAATGGCACAAGAGCCTTTACAAGCCTAGCCAATAATACCCAGGATATGACAGTATTATATCTTAATTCCCCAGATATGGAATGGGGGTAGTATTAGGGTAGTGGGCCTTTGGGTTTTGGGGGTCTGTGTTTGGAGAGTTCCTATGTCATTATTGATCAGGTCCATGATAATTCTCTCCATGGCCTTGCAAATAGACTGGTCAAGCTTATGAGTCTGTAGTTCCCTGGGTCAGTTGATGGGCTCCCCCCTTGTGCAGAGGAACAAATGTTGCAGTCCTGTATTCCTCTGAGATAAAGCCCATCCAGAGGCTGTGGTTAAAGAGGGTTTCTAGTAGCCCTGATAGATTCTGTTTCAAGCTATTTAAGAAGCCCCATGGAAGCTGTGTTTGTGGCTTTGGCGCATGCAGTAATGACCTGTTCCCTCGTAATGACTGGTAGGAGGATGGTTGCTGGTATTTTTTATGTGTGGTAGGAGGTGATGGTTGTTAAGAAGTTTGAACTGAACTAGTCAGCCAGCAGGTTTGCTATAGTTTCAGGCTGGGTGTTAAGTGTTGCTGTTCATGATTAACTCAGCACATTTCTGGGCATTTCCCCTGAGGTTATGAACATAAATAAAAAAAACTTATGGTTATCTTTCACCTATAAGGCTATCCTTGCCTCACAGTTTGCTTTGGCAGATTTGATCAGCTCTCTAATTTGTTTATTTAAACAGGTGATTCTCTTTTTGCACTGTTTTGTCTGTTCCTTGGTTTTGGAAAGGATTTTTTTCCTTTTGTCGAATAGCCTATTTATGCTAGGGGTCTATCAGGGTGATTTATTTTTCCCAGTAATCATAAGTTTGGCTCTGACAGGTACTACCTCCTCTGTGCAGCTGTAAATGTGGTTTTACAGTACTTTTGTGTACAGACTAGAGTAGACCTTAGTCTCATACAGGTTTGGAGGGGCTTGAAAGTTTAATAAACTGTCAGTTTGAGATAATTGGCCTTAGCAAACTTCTTAACAGGTTTGGAGTTTGATGGGGGTTCTAGGTTAGTTTTAGTACTAAATGAGATCATTCTGTGGTCAGATCATACCGGGGAGGAGTTAATGTATGGGAAGAAGCAACCCCCCCCATGTTTGTGAATACTAGGTCTAGGATATTTCTACCTTTTTTTGGGGAACTAACTAGTTGCTCCAGGGTATTTGTGTTGACGAAGTCCAAAATTCTTTGAACAAGTGAATTATGGGTCATGTAAGTGTCCCAGTTTATGGAAGGGTAGTTGAAGTCACCCATAAGTACGGTGTTAGACTGAATGTTAAGAGATTCCAGTAGGTTTAGGTAGGAGATGTGGTTTCCAGACTCATGTTAGGGGATCTATGGTTGGGAAGGATATGATAGGGGGTTCCACCTATGGTTAGATGGGCATGGAGCCGCTCAAGCGAGTCATTTTGTTTGACCAGTCTAGCAGTGAAATTCTCCCTTATGAAGACTGAGACACCTCTTCCCTTTGTTTTATCCTGAGCTGAGGGGGATCAAAATTAAAGGCACTGTAGTCATTAGTAGCCATTGTTCTGTCCATGGTTCTAAACCATGTTTCCGTGACTGTGCATATGTCTGCATTCTCCAGGGTGAGGAGTGCCTCCAAGGAGTGCAGTTTTTTATTTAAACTCCTAGCTCCGAGCAGCAGTACCTTTAGGTCATCGTGAGTGATTTTTGTTATGTTGGAAGGTTTAACAACTTGGCATGGCATACAAAAAAGGCACTATGGGGATAGATAAAGTTTTTGCCAGTATCTGGAAGCCAAGTGGTGACAAGTGCAAACCATCTCTGGCAAAGCATTGTAGTCTGTCAATCATATCTCTCTGGCTGATAGATATGGGATCTTCTTATTGTAACACCAGAAACTAAGCCAATTGTTGAAGTCAATCCTTTTTTGCTGGTACTGTGGCATCATCATTGGTGGAGATAGGATGCTATTCAAAGCTAGATTCACATCTGCCTGGGTCACACACTGAGAGCTCCATCATGTCTCTCTTCATGTAGTCCAGTGAGGTCTTTAAACCACAAGTACCAGTATGACATGGTCATAGTCCATGTGGGTGTAAATGACCTAAGTGCTTGGTGATTTGGCTGATCCTGGTTCCAGGCACACAGCTCACAGTGATCTTCTCTTTGTTTAGCCTGGTAAGGGGGACACCAGTATGTCTTACAATGGAATCTACAATAACTAGAATGTTTGGCTGTGGTGTGTTCAATTATGAGTTTGGAAGCGGGGCTACTATGATTTTCAAAGTTGTCCTGTGTGAGGTGCTGTGTTTTTTGAATGTGCATGGGTCACTGAGAGATATTTTTAGGAGGTCTCAGAGACTTGGGTAGATTACAAGTGAGTACCTCCACATATGTGTTTATATGTGTTTGTTCCATAGTGTTGGTAGTGAAGGTTTTGGGTGCAGTGCTGACAACCTGGTTTGCATTTTTCATGTGTTTATGTGAGAGCTTTGCCTCCAATGACGCTGTGTATCTACGTCACTCATGCACTGTGTTTGTATGTTCTAAATTGTCTGGTGCACTACTCCTCTTACCTCATTGGCTGCCTGCTGGCTGATATTTTTGTGTGATGTAGATTTGTGAGGGTGGGAGAATGGTAGATTATGACCTGGAGAGGGGACACACTGGGCACAGAGATGTGGTAAGATCATGATGTACTGACTGGGGATAACAAAACAAAACAACAGTAAGACGATTCTTCATATTTTTTCTGTGTGATCAGAATGATTACTGGGTAGGACATGGTGGGTAGCACTTGACATCAGCAAGAGAGTTACCATTCTATTTATATTACAAGTGATTTAATATGTGGTGGTGGTACCAGGCTGCCACCAAACAGATTGCACTGTAGTCGGCCCTTTTTATGCATGTAAGGCCATGATTCATAATCTCAATGGCAGTTCACATTTTGTAGATCATATCCTGCTGCTTGCTGTAGCTTTATTCACACCCTGCAGGGTCTACTGATGCTGTTACCCATGTGCAATCTTATGAAGGTGAGTATAAAGGCATTGCATCATTGATAAATCATGTGTAGCATGCTTGTACCACATAACCGAATGCTGTGGAGCTGTGCAGTACACTGAGCTGCATCTTGTAAAACTCACTTTTATTAATTTAATAAAAGTAACTCTGGTGTTCTCCTCCATGTTTTTTTTTCCCTTAATTTTTCTTTTTGTATGCCATACATGCAATGGTCCAGAAAGTGTTTGGAATAGGAAGTCCTTTCTTTATCCATAAGACTGATAGAGGCTCAAATAATGTACGGTCATGACCTTTGAATAAGTTTTATCAAATAGACAAAGGTTTGATTCCCATCATCTGTTATTTTATACTGCTCATCTTGTAGCAGAACAAGTTCCCGTGTTACCCCTGAAAACAGGACTTGTGTTATTATTGTGGGCAAAATACATAAAACAATTTAAGTAAGACAATTACACCATCATGTCCATGTCTGTGCCTGATAGAAAAGGGACCATTGGCAAAGAACTAGCATTTACTTTGACACAAATTAACTGAAAACAGAACTGAGAATAGAGCACATCATTTATTGCATGCAACAAAATAGTCCTGAGTCAGTGATCGCATTACAGCTGCTGTCCGCCTCTGCTGGATTTGAATCAGCATTCAAGAGACGAGTATGCTAAAAATAAATTGATACATGTAGTTCTTTGGCATCCTTAATATTTTGTCTCAGTTCCACAATACTTATGGAAAAAAAAAAAATGACAACGCAAGGGGAAAAATGTAGAGCTTCCATTTGCTAGAACTGTATGAGTAATCTGAGGAAACTTTTTTTTCCCAAAAGTGATATTCCAGGGGCACGCAAAATGAGGATGATTTAAGTAGTAGAGAATTTTCCACATATTCTACATTTACTTGGCCTTAAGCATCACCGTTTAAGAATGGATTAGGGGGGTATTGTAAGCTCCAGAAGAGCCGTAACATTCAGTCTATTCCTTTTATTGCAGAGGTGTATTGACATTCACAGGAGCACACATTCCCAGCAGACAAGAAGAGTGGCAGCAGGTACTATTGTGGAAAATCTGCAGATTTTTGCAAAAGCTGAGCTCACAGATTGGGAATGCTTCAACCTGCCATCACTCCCTAACCTTTGAACTTTCCATGGAAAAGGGGGAGGGCAGGAAAGAGGGATGGCAGCAGGGCGTCATTCGACGAAACTGTAGGAGTTCTGTTTCAAAACATGACACACAAATAAGGCTATGCCTTCAGATGATTCCAGCTCTTACCCAGAAAGTCTGCACTTAGCTTTCTCTTTCCTTCTGCAATAGTAATCAACTCAAAGTCAAGTGCTGTAACTTAAGGGCTGTTGGAGTCAGGAATGTGTGGGATATGCATTGACGTAAAAGCCACAGGCTCATTTCTTACCCATTTTGGTAAAATAAGATAAGCCACAAACAAAGATATGCAAGGAGGGAATATGAGGGAGAAGCAACTGAAATTGTTTCCTTTAACATTTGCTCAGTAATTCAATTCCATTAGTAAAGATGTTGAATCGGGTTGCAACCAGAAAAGCTTTTCTGCTGAAAGGAGGCAGAGTTTATAGGTCATCATCTTCCATGGTTATGAAGGCCTTTTTATGTGAAAAATGACACACTCTATTTACATATAACTTTCATACTTCATTTTGCCTTAGTACATGATATTTTAGTTCCTAGTCTTTGCTCGATATCAATACATTTCAGTAAATGATGGATGGATTATGCATGTTCTATTTCTTTTTCTGCAAATTCTAATGTAGCTCTGTAGAATGACCAGAGGTCCAGACACCAAATCCCTGCGCTGTCTATTGTTTGCATTGTTAAGGTTTAGTTTATTTATTGCTTATTTTGGGTACCAGGTAAGGGCCTCTAGATATACAGGCTGGAAGGTAACAGAAATATTTTTGCTGCTAACACAGAAATATTGGCAAGTAAATCTCTTGTCAAGATGTACTATATGAACATAGTGGCTGCAGGAATCGAACACAGATTTACAACATGTAACATCAGTGCAGCTTATAGGCCTGAGTAATACACTATACTGGTAGCCAGGCCAGATGCTAGAAAGTTACAAATGGCTAAATTGCTCCTATTTTCCCAGACATGTTTATGTTTAGAAATACAGGGTCAGAAGCCTGTCAGTCCAACAGGTCCACCTGGTCCTCAGTCCACTCTCCACTGGAAGTACTCTGTACTTCTACAGGCAAACACAGGCACAGGATTTGTTACAAGCTGCAACTTGAGTACTAAACAGAAAACACATCTGAAACGGAAACTATCTATACACTCCTACAGCTGAGACACAGAACTACAGAAACGGCCAACTGCCCTGAAGTTAGGGCCTGAAGTTAATAGCCAAAATGCAAGAGCCAAAACAAAGGAGTTACCCCTAGCTGCCATATAATACCACATAGGTGAGCACAGAAAAGCAATCACAAAAGCATCAGATCCTGGACCCAAGTTGACACAGTAGTCTTCGCTTGACACTGATGTTGCTTGCTAGTAGTTAGGAAACCTTTCTATATTCGCCCACCCTCATCAGGAGGATTTCACATCTAGATCAAGGGAGGTCGCCCTCCCTGTACTCATCACTCATTAGACCACCTGATTGAGCATAATGCCCCGCTCGAATGTATCTGACCAGACACCTGATGCAGCTTGAAAGGCCAGCTTTAGTCTCATACTTGCTACTCAGAGGTGACCTGTGCCTGACATATAAGGCCATGTCAAACCCAGATTTGATGAATATGCTTCACCTCAAAAATCGGGCAGATAGCCTAGTATGAACCTATGAACCTATGAACCTATAAGCAAATGAGACCTTCCTTAGATTCCAAGATCAGAAAAAGATGTACATTTTTAGGCAGTACAATGGCATAGTTGAACTGCTTGCATACCTATTAACTGTCCAGATTTTTGCCTCATATTGTTGGTCTGTTCCTCATAAAATTTGTGGCTTTCGGGCAATTCATGGAGAACAGAAGTCACTAAATAATGACATAATGAAAATGCGTGCTAACACAAAATACATTATTCTATCAACTTTATAATTTTAGAAGAAAAATATTTAAACTCTGTCCCTATTTTTGGGCCTTTACCCCCCACCCAATTATTTCTGCCTTTGTTCGGATTTCTTGCATTCAGAGGTGGAGAGGTATGAGTCTCCTTGTCATTCCCACAGAGTAGTTATTTGTTTACAGTTTCTAACCGTAATGGACAGCAGATATTAACTGCATGAATGCTTTGGCTGTGATACTCCCATTTTGCAATTCCCTGCTCTAATCAGTGGTACTGCACTGCTGTCCGATCTTTGAAGTATCTTTACTTCAGCTATCTTTTTGGTGTTTCAACATGAGCATCATAGGGAAGGCAGATGTGCAAAGATGAGTCAAAAATGGGATCAGCAAATGAGTCATGTTCATGACTTAGTTACATTTAGTTATGAAGAGTGTTCTGGAACCTGTCGGTCACCATGATGTTAAGGTATTCCTGATGTCAAGACTTCAGAGTGGAAATGATAGGGGCAAAGTGAGGTGTGAGTATGGTTAGTGCACCAGAGATTATGCAATGGCTGTACCACTGTTTATTAGTGAGCTCAAGTGATGAGGAAATGGGAATGAGGGGCTTAGGCAGGCTTCTTACCCTGGAGCTGGGGGACAAAATCAAGTGAACACCATTAGGCAAGTCTTGGTCTCCTTTAGGAGGCTAATGGACTGCATGGTCTGTGGTGCATAAGGCAGCATAGATGCACATGGAAATCCAGGTGCAGTATACATAAAGACCTAGGTAGTATGCACTGTGGCCTAACTGATTCCTTCCAGCAGGGTGACTTTTGAGGTACAGCACATGGGATTTGGGGATAAAAATGATTAAGAAAAATAAAGAGGTTTTAGCATCACACTGGAGGTGCTGCTGTAAGAGCTGGACTACCTATCACATGTACTCTTTTATTTGAGGATATAGTCATTCCCCTACAGGAGTGCTAGCATGGGGCTTAGGCAGTACTTTTTGTATTCGAGTGGGAATCAAAAGATTCCTCTACGTTTAGGAAGTAAGATCTTGATTAGTCCTTTGTATCTCCCCTCCTCGGAGAGTGTTTAAGATTTGTCTCCACTGCATAAACTGGCAATAAAGTTCCATAGGACAGTCATGCCTTAGGTAGGACTGAGGGTAACGCTCATCAAAGAAACATGGGCTGCAGTCATACAGCATCCTTTATGGAGAATGGAAGTTACTGGAAGACATACTGGATACTACCAAGGGTGCTGACTTCTTTTGCAGCATAGTACTTTTAGCATATTTAAGGAATTAGATTCACATTCCCACAGTTATTTCCTGAGATCCATATAATCTCCCTGGAGGAGGATTCTGGTTAACATCCATTGCAACAACAGCCATGTGCTTGTCTTTTTCAGGGTGGGACCCTGGATGGCCTGTGTTGTGGAAGCAGCCACTTTGGAAATATCCCTTTCCTTGGAACTGACTGATACTAGTTCACACACAGGTGCATATGGAATACTTGCAATCTCAGAGTTGAAATGATCCCAGTGAGCTAATAGAGAACATCAGGTACATGTAATGGCTTGTGTGTACATATTTTATGCTTCTTCAGCATGCTGTCATAGTCTCGTACTGCAAGTTTGTACCCACTGCAAAGTGGCGCAATGGCATATACACACACAGAAGCATTTTATATATAGATATATACACACACACACACACACACACACACGTGCGCACACACAGATAAATATATAATTAAATGTTATGCACTAAAATGGTATATATATATATATATATATATATATATATATATATATATATATATATATATATATATTACACACACACACACACACACACACACACACACACACACACACACACACAGATAAATATATAATTAAATGCTATGGACTAAAAATGGTTTGTGTGTGTTAATTCAGAGTAGTCAGGTGGATGGTGTTATTCTTACAGTGGCATAGCTCAGATGGTAATGATGACTGATAAAGCATGGAGATATGTCTTACTATACAATCTAGTCAGGCCTGAGCTAAAACTTTTAACAGTGTCGAAAGCCAGCAGGATACAAACATTTTTATAAGTATATTAAGAGTAGAAATTTGAGTTTGATTTGAGTATTGTTAGTGTAAGTATACACCATATGAGTCATTTAGCAAAATGCCAAACTATGTTCTGTTTATGCACAAACAAAACAAATTGAAAAGTAGTGAAGAATAATAGGAACAGAAAATATTATTTTTATGTTTTTATAGAAAAAATCTGAAGTTTTCTGTATGTCACACTGATACAGGAGCTTGAGTACCAGGAGACAAAAAAAGAGGTATTGAAAAAAATATGAAAATGGATTTCAAATATTGGGATCACATCACTGGTGGGTGGAGACAGGCTAAACAAACTGATCTTTGAAGATCAGTTCCTGCTTTCTCCAAGTTCTCTTGTCACTCTTTCTTTCTCTTCTGTGGTCATTTTAAATTATTCATGCTAAAATGTTGAGAAAAGTCTCTCAGCTAGGTCCCACTATGGATATTTCCAAAGATTTTGTCATTTGTCCAAAATGCAAGCAAACTCTTTGTCATTTCTTATAATTTCAATGTGGAAACATAAAGGTCACTAATTTCTCCTTTGCATTATGGGCCATTTATTCTAAAATCCCTCACTCAACCTGCTAAACTGGGCAGTGGCTTTCTAGAAATGAGTTTGCCCTCCTCTAACTCTTTCATCATTGAATATGACCAAAAGGCTCTGTCTGTAGGCCCAAGCATCCTCCTCATGTTCATAAGGATATACTAGGCTAATGACCACCAGGGTCTTTATAAGCCTAGCCATGCAACCCAATCCAATTGTGTCCCTTTGTAACATGTGCACATATTTTGGAGGGGTATGTTAGTTAGGGGGTTGCTAAAAAGTTATGCGGGGAGGTAATGTTAGTTAGGAAATGTTTATTGTTGGCTTCTGTCTATAGGAAACATGGCAGACAATCCAGAGGTTAATTTACTATTTCCCATCCAGTGTTAGTTAGGGAATTTTTTACTGTCAACCTCTGTCTATAGGAGACATGGGGGACAGCCTTGCGATAAAGTTACAATTTCCCATCCAATGATCAAGATTACATTTGAAGAGGGTTAAGGATGCATTCTGCTTCATGTATATGGGGAACCTATTCCAAATCATGGAGGCCCTTTGAGGCACATATCTACCTAGTCAGCATGTTCTGTTTAAGTTAAAAGCAAAGTTTAAATACCTAAATTTAGTGTTTCTGGTGATGATCATTTTGTGGATTTGCTAAAGTTTCATCAGGGCTGGATCAAAGGATGCCTTATATGCTAAGCACAGATCACATCTCAATAACCTGTAGGAGACCGAGCATAGAGACAGGGCTCTAAGGTGATCTATATAGGACATTGTGTGACTCTCTTGCATTCTCTTGATGCGAAACCTCTGTGGGCATTCTAACTGTTGCATATACCTAGTCGGTACATGCTGATGCAGGCTTTGTACTCAATGATGAATCTGATAAGGGCCGAGTAGGATTGGTACTACAACTTCTTTGGATCTAGATGCCATAACCTCATTTATAAGTTGGGCAACATAGAATGATTTTCTTACCACCTTGGCTATATGTTGATCAAATGTCATATTACTGTCTATATACATTCCCAGATCTTTGACTACCAGGTCAACTCTTAGGGGTGTCTTATCAATGGAGCAATTTGCCTGGGGTTGTTGATTTCATTAAAGGCACTATAATTAACTTAATTGTATTGAGTTTTAATCTGTGGCTTTGGCAGCTGTCATTTGTCTGCATTAGACCTTCATGCAGGATGTTGGTGTCATGGGGGAATTTATGATAGCTTACAGTTTGCAGTCATCTGTGAACTTGGTGAGACAGATGCCCTTGACATTAGCTTTGAACTCTGAGAAATAGAAGCCAAACAAGAATGGGCCCAGCACAGAGCCCTGTGGTACTCCGCTGGTGACCTGCCTCTTGGTGGAGGTGGTTTCACCAACCCTGACATCTTGGGTTCTATCTGTGAGCCAGTTGGTAATCCATTGAATTATGTATGGCCTAGTTCACTGTGTCTGTCTGAAGTACCTAAGTAAGGTATTGTATCGAATGCCTAAGCCAGATCTAGGTGGGCAGCATGCACCATTTTCTGTTTATCCACTGCCTCGGTTACCTTCTCAAAAAATCTACCAGGTTGAGTAGGCATGGTGCCAGAAACATGGCCTCAAACTGAATGCCAAAAAATGCATCATCATCCCTTTTCGGGAGAATGACGTCCCCACAAATTATCACATTTATAAGGCACTATGCACTCAATCAGTCGTGAGGGACTTGGGAACCCAAGTTGATAGCAAACAGACATTTGACCACCATATTGTCTCCATTGTACAATAAGCTTTCTACATGGCCCACCGCATTAGTAAGGGTTTCTCATCCAGGGACAAGATGGTTATAACATCCCTATATTCTTCCCTTGTAAGACCTATTATTGAATACAATGCCCCTTTCGGTATGTACCTCACAAAGCACATGCAACAGCTGGAGGCACCACAGAGATTCCTCACCCAGAGAATCCAGGGCCTCAAACATCTACCCTACACATATAGGCTAAAAACCCTGTCCCTCTACTCAGTCTCCTACAGACTCCTCAGAGGTGACCTCTGTCTGGCATACAAAGCAATCTCAGACCCCACCCTGATGGGACTGCTACATATCCGCAAGTCAAGCTCCATCAAGTAACCCACATGCGAGACCTCAACCTGGTCTGTGGTATCAATAGGACTTGTTGGTGGGACAGATTTGTGTCCCAGAGACTCCCCTTTTGTGGAATAGACTGCCTCTCCACGTAAAGCAGACTACCTCATTAAACCTTTTTATGCTCAACCTGGATAACTGGATAAGGAACAGAAAATACACCCTTGGAATTCCACCTATGTCCCTGCTGGACAGTGGCATAGGGGGCTAACTTATTGGAACGTGAACTAAATTCTTGGCTAGGCTTGTAAGGGCCTCAGGGCCAATAGCCTGATAACTTCCTACAATCCTATAACCTTCCCTTGACAAACCCAAACTGGGATGGGTTTAGTGTCTGTAGGTTGCGAATGTCCTTGTTGATTGTTTCCATGATTGTGCATATTAGACTTGTTAAACTATTAGGCCTGTAGTTTCTGGGGTCAGTTGATGGTCCACACTTGTGAAGGGAGATAATGGTCACTATCCTCCATTCTAGGTATGTAGCCTATTTTGAGGCTGTAGTTGAAAAGTGAGTCATGTGGTTCTGATAGATCATGTTTCAGGCTATTTAGGAGACAACCCAGAATATTGTCAGGTCCCACTGAGGCTGTTCTTTTTACTTTAGCATGCACTGCCATCACCTGCTCCCTGCTAATAGCTGGTAGTAGGGATTTTTGTTGAGGGAGTGAAGTTTGAGCAAAATTTGTCAGCCAGGATTGCTGTATCACTCTGCTTGGCGAAGGTGGTGTCATTTACTACCAGTTCAGCACTCTGTTGCTTGTTACTTTTGATGTTTCGGACATAGCTGTAGAAGGCCTTGTGGTTGTCTTTTAGCTTGAGAGGCCATCTTGACCTCATAACTGGCCTTGTTGAATTTAATTAGTCCTCTTAGTTTCCTGATTTGTTTCATTCGTGAGCTCTTATCATTATGAGAGTTTTGCTTTCTGATTTTGGCCGTGACTTTTTTTTTGTTGTATATATTGTTAAGATTTGGAGTCCACCATTGTGGTTGTTTTGTACTTCTGGTGGGTCCAGCAGTCTCTATGTAGTTATTTACATGTTTGACAGTGTTTCAGTGAACAGTTCTGCATAGACTGTTGTAAATGTATTGTTCATACTTTGACTTCTGGGTACTGGAGATGTCTATTTTACATCCTGCCTCTTCCCTTGTCCTTGCCATAACTTCATGCCTTATTTCTGAGATCATAACCACAGAGAAAGAGAGAGACTTTCTTAGAAAAGGACTTGCATACTTAGGATGTACAGAGATTATCTTACTGCACACCTCTCAACTGTCCAGATTTTTTGCTTCATATTTTTGGTGTGTTCCTCATAAATTTTGTGGTTTTCTTGCAAATCACTGGGATGATCTCAGGACTGAAGTCACCAAATAATGACGCACATTTGAGCTTCAGACTTCAAATGAGAAATCTTGTTATTTTAGCAACTTTCTAAGTTTATAAGAGCAATATTTAAAATATGTCCCTATTTGTGGGCCTTTATCCCCTCATTTCGTCAGGCTTTGTCCAGATTTCCTGCGTTACGAGGTTGAGAGGTATGGCTTACAGGGAAGCTATATACAGACATATAGATAAAACAGGTGGCTGGGAAAATGCAACAAGCTAACTGCAGAGAAACATCACGTCAGGTTATTTCAGGATTTAATTTGGCGCAAGTTAAAACAAAAACAAATGTTAAGACTAAAATGTAATTTGTAATGAACACTGGCAAAAAAGCACCATTTATGTACATCCAGAGAGTTACGATACTTAGTGATGTTGCTACCCAAGAAAGGCTAAGATCCAGGAATGAATGAACCATTTTCCACCAAGGAGTTTCATCAAAGACAAATCTCTACTTTTTGAATACGAAAGCACAGTCCGTCTGACACTGGCTGCTCTTGTGGCTCTGTCGTTCTTTGTCGTTAGTGCCAGTTTCTGGTGCACAAACTGTTAACACAAAAAACGGAATTACATTCTATTGTTTATAAAATCCAGAACAACACAGTAAAGACTATGGGCATCTACAATATAAACAATAGAGCAATGCAGGACAGAGGACTTGTATGCAGTTTGATAATGGGGGTGGCTAAGATGCACATTGGGATGCAGCTGTGTAACACACTATAAAACTTAGAAGCCATCTTATAAGTTCTAAAGCTGCCCCTGTGATACAAAATGCAGGCTAAGTGAAGAATAACAGTGGAGTAACAGAAGACCAGTGCTGCCAATTTTGGTGACAAAGCTTTAGACAGGAAAAGTATTACATCATACTGGTTAAGTTGGTAAACTTCGAAGTTGGAAACATTGCCACCCTACCCCCATACCATTACTTATCTTGTGACCTGACTTATTTAGCTTTATGTTCCTGATTTGCCCCTGAGAAAGTGAGTTCTGATAGCTGTGTATATGTATGTTCAACAAAATAAAAGGCAAAAATGCTTCCAATTCAAAATGTCAGAAAGTCATTTGGGGATGTTGACTGTTATTAAAATCTATTTCCATGCCAGGTAAAGGCTGGTGCTTGCTTGTTGCTAATGACCACCCTCTTCAGTGGAGGTGTTTTAACACTGCAGCACTGTCACAGCTACCCTGATTATCGTACAGTAGATTTGATGCAGCTCCTGGTTACATCTCAGCAGGACTCTCTTCTGGACATTAATAGGTGGAAAGGAGAATTTGGAATAAGGAAGAATTCTGGATTGTATAAATAATGGACGTCCCTTACCTGGCAACTGATTTGTTACCAACACAACTTCAATAACTCATTTTGCAGAGGAGGTAATAAGGTATGAACAAAAGCTATGTCATTCATGAGCAAACTGGGGCAAGAACTGGCATACTGTAATACAAATGTGTTCCTCTCAAAATGTTTCAAGTTTTCTTGTATACTGTAATTCTGCTGTAACAATACTAAGTAAAGTCAGGTGGGGCTTTTGATGCACTGAATCCATTTCATTTATAAGTAGTACTTGTTCAAAATGGTCTCCTTCTCTTGAGGAATTAATAACAGTAAACATATCGGGGATTTAAAGATATGGCCTTTGTGAATTTTGTACAGTCCACTTATGTTTGATCTGCAAGGACACATTTAGGATTATTACAAAACGAAATTCAGTTTTCTTGCGATGTAAAGCTTAGAGGCAGCAAAGGAAGACCTTCTTTCCCCCACTATTAAGACACATGGCATGCCAATACAAAAATAAAAGATATGGCGTAGCGTAACAGTCTCCCTCACCACCTCGGGGTATTTACCTGGCTTATAGATGCTAACCTTAGTTGCAATGCCTAGCCATAAAGAGTATATTTTGATTTTATCTGTATCAGACTCTTAACTTTTTGTGATGCTTTCCTAGTTTAAACCACACTTACAGCCTCTCTTAAACCTGCCGCAAACATGCGACTGTTTTATTTTTATTGAGGGTTTCACTCTGCTTTACACTGATTTTTGTATGTCATAGCTCAGAATTAGCGCACCACAACACGCAGACAGACTCTTATCTACTTTCATATAAACCCACCTGGTGGCACACCACTGCCGTTCTCTATCCTTTTGACTATTATAAAAGGTTTGGGTACTCCTCCATATGACTGTTTCACATGGTTTCATGGTAAGTTTCCAAGCTTCTTTTTAGCTTGGGTATTATCACCCATTTTGTGAACAAGATAATTATACGGAATATTTTTTACTTTGCTACAAAAGGTACCATCTCTTATGCTGATACTACAAAACAATAGTAAAACATTTTAAAATTTGTTTATATATATATATATATATATATATATATATATATATATATATATATAAAAGTGTATAAATTAAGGTTTTAAAACGTTGTAACTATGAAAATTTTAAATTCAAACAAAGGGTGGACTTTGGCTTCCCAGGTTTTTTTTTTTTGGATCCTATCACAATAAAGGCTATGTCCACTCACAGAATTAGCCTGACACGACCCCTCCCTTTCTGTATATAAATAAATAAAGCAGCATTTCCTAAGTTGTAACACACTGGACAACCCTTTGGCAAGCGTCAATAAAGGACTTCATTTGAACGACACAATTGTGTGTGAATCTTTTCTGAGATTTTTACTGAGATTTCTCACTGCTAGATTTCATCAGCATTACTCGAACCAAGGTTTTTACTTGATATTGTACTGAGATTTTCTCATTCTAGATTTTGTCTGCAGTACCAAGGTTAGGACTGAATTACTGGCTCACCTGGTATATATTTTTGTCTGTAGATCCTGACAGCAATTTGTGGATCTAGTGGCTACAGGTTGAGACCTCTCGACCTGGTGATCAAGCTGAACTGTAGCTGCACCCTGTGAGTATTTTGAGATGTAAAGCTTGGAATTTTACTCATGATTAACTGCAATTAGTTATTAATCATAACTAGATATTTTAATGCTTTGGTATATAAGCAAAATTAAGACAGATTGTAAGTATGGAGGACTGAATAAAACAAGCTGACAGTTTCACAAGTAGTAAATATATAAGGAAAATACAAATTACTGCAGCTGTGTACTCACATAAAATGACAAATTAATTGAAATCTCATATACTTCTGATACTTAAGGAGTCCAGACTCAAGTGTTTTATGGCATTTACTTGAAAAAAATGGAGAAACATCATCCTTGTTGATTTATTAGGGTCTGTTTAAGTTTAAAAGACCAAAAGGAGAGGTCATTGACATTTTTACAAGTTATTCTAATGTCTAGTGAATTTATACTTATAAATAAGGTACTGGCAAAGCAAGAAAGGTCATGAGACTTAATGGCCTTGGAATATCTATGAATTTGTAATAATTAGAGGGTACACCAGAGCACAGCCGCTGGGGTGTGTGTGTTGGAGTGCTGCTAGTTTGGGTGTTCAGGCTCAGTTTAACAGACTTCTATGAAACAGGTGTCAGTGAAGTTCTGTAGCTGATCCATTTTAGTTTATCTATTTGTTATTCATGTAAACCAATTAGGCCTAATGTCATCCTTTCAGGTGTAGCCCAGAACAACGGTTTGGTTAAGTGATTTTCTCAAAGCTGCTTGAGATTCAAACCTGGGACTGTAGAATGAAGCTGTTTAGTAGTTCATAACTTTGATTCTCAGTGATAAACTGCCAGGCACTGTGCATCAGATCCTGTGTAAGCCTCGTCTAAACTAATTCCCTGGAAGCAGAGCATTTTAAAAACTTGGCATCTTTTTTAGAAGGTTGCCTATCTGTACCACCACACCATGTTACTTATTTCTCAGTACTACTAACAGACATTCCATGTGGCCTGCTATTTAAAAAACTGGACCCTATCCCAATGCCACTTACAAAGAGGAGGCTTTTGGCTTCTCCTGAGTGTCCAGATGATCTCCCGACGTAGTAGGGAAGTGTGTGAACTACCTCTGTAGCCATTTTTGTAGGTTTTAAAACATGACCCCCTGTAGTCAATGAGAGTGATAGAGAGATGGTGAGCCAGTGCCTAGGAAATCCTTCATCAAATCACTTTGGCAGCCCTCTTGTCCTTTCCCAGTGCAAGACCTCAGGCATAGCTATGTAATAGATGTGTTCACATGCATTTGTATATACATCCCAGCCCTAAGTTGATTGGCCAGGCAGAGCACCATTTTCCACCTGCAAGTAGCCATCTAGTGCACCTTACATACACCTTAAGAAGTTGGTAGTTTGTTTATAGCTGCTTGAGACACTCCTCGCACTGGTCTATTTGCTGGCTGCTGGAATACACAGATTACCTGCAGTTGCCTGAGGTGCAAACAAATGCCTCTTTGCTAGCAGGCATAACCATAGTATTTAAGCACGTGCTCACCTAACATAGGTTCATAGGTTCATAGGTTTATACTAGGCTATCTGGCCCAAGGCATTTATAAGCCGAGCCCGAATTTTTGTGGCTTACGCCACCCCTTATATGAAAAAATACTGTACCCATTAGTTTGTTGTGCCTCTGTCCAGCAGTGACACAGTGATGATTCCCGGGGTAAACCTACGATCTCCCATCCACAGGTCAAGATTTCTCTTGAACAGAGCCAGCGAGGTGCTCTGCCTCACATGGACTGGGACTCTATTCCACAGCATAGGGAGTCTCTGAGTGATAAATCTATCCCTCCAGCACGTCCTATTTATATCCGTGCTAAGGTTTAAGTCGCTTGCTCTAGTAGTTTTGGTGGATTTGGATTTTTTGAGGTGGAGCATGTCCATTAATTCCGGGTTGGACATGGCCTTGTATGTCAGGCACATGTCACCTCTGAGCAGGCGGTATGCGACTGAATAGAGCTGGAGTTTCTTCAATCTGGCAGCATATGACAGATTTTGGAGTCCCTTTATCCTTTTGGTGAGAAACTTTTGGGGTCTCTCCAATTGCTGCAGATGTCGGGCGAGATACATCCCGAATGGGGCATTGTACTCGATCATTGGTCTGATAAGTGAAGAGTACAGGGGAACAATGACCTCACTAGATCTGGATGTGAATCCCTTCATGATCAGGTGGGCAATGTAGAAGGTCTTTCTAACCACTTTAGCAACGTGAGTGTCAAAAGAAAGGCCACTGTCAACCTGGGTCCCCAGGTCCCTGATAACCTCTTCTGTGCTTAGTGGATTGCCACCTATATGGTAGCTCATGTAAATGCCTAGCAAAGAGAACACACTGTTAGAAATTATTTTTTTTTCTATAGCAGTGAGGAGTTACACAGCCCTCCATATACCAATAATATGTTCATCACATTGGTTAAATAATTGAAGTTATGCGTTTCTTTGTTCAACTGATAGGAAAAGCGCATTTCCTTCTACTGCTATATGTTGCCCTTTGGTCACCTGACAGGAAGCATGCAGCTCACTAGCCAGCTAATAAAGGTGGTATAGTTTTATGGTGTGCTTCTGGGAAGTTAGTACAGTGGTATCACTTCCTAAGTTTAAAGGAAGCTCTTTGCCATGTGACTGGAAGTGTTCATTTTTTTAATCAACTGATGGGTATTGTGAATGACAACTAGTTAAATGACAGTATGCATACAGCAGGAATAGCTACCATTAAGTACAGCTGTTAGCTAAGGCTCATGTCTGTTAATTTGCCGGAGGATATTTTTCTCTGTTGTTGCTGTGTATAGAATATGAACAGGCTTCCATACCGAGGTAAGAAACTAGAAGACGCAGCAATTCATACCATTAATATTTAAAGGAAACTAAATCATGTAAAAAATTGAACTGTACAGTGTTGTTCACTTTCTCTGTCTTTATTCTCACCACAGAGATTTCATACATTCAATATGTACATATCATTACAATCCAGATTCAACATCAAAGATCAAAACTGTTCAACAAATGTTACAGGCCGGGACATAAAATCAAGAGATTGCAAAGTTTTCTAGTGTATTTCTATTGTGTAGTCAGTACTAACAGAAAAGTGTATATGCAAAAGCTGATAGTAAGCCAGTGTCTTTGTCAAAGTAGTTTTAAATTTCGTGAGCCAAATTCAAAATCTTTCCCAATACTGAGATAGAAATCTCACTTTTGTTGTTTGGTGCTACTTACACACTATTCTGTGTGCGAGTATGTTAGAAATGTGATAGTTATCATCATCTGTGTTTACTTTAACTGCTAAACACAGTCACATAAATATTTTCCCAAAATTCTGATATCACATCTGGCATAAAAGCAGTGTGGCATCATATTACTTAAAAGCAGTGTTTAGATTACATACCTGTGTAGATGATACATACGTACATACTACATATATATACATAGTCACCATAAAATATATACATGTGCATACTACAGATGCACACACACACTCACACACACATGTGCACACACACATCTACATAAACTCTGATATATACATGATGCTGCATATAAATGTGGATTGCCTGGGGTACATATTCAAGCCTTTTTTCATTTATAGTATTAAAGTTTTCATGTTGACATTTCTAGTATGTGCTACACAATTGGGCTAACGTTTTCTTTCCATTTGGCTCTTTCTGTTTTGGTCAGCTATCAGAAAAAGGGAGTAGAGGTTAATATGATTTTGGAGTGACCCACACCAATGATCCATAAGCAGCAAAATGCTCACCTCTGTTTTGTATTTTCTGAGTGTGAGATATACACATCAGCTTAAAAAGCAATAGCACACTGTCTAATACTTCCATTATATGACCTTTCGGGTCTATGCACACAACTGTGACATTATACCCAACTTTATTTGTTTTCCCAAGTAAAATTTTTAAAACGCCTTTCATACATCTAAGTAAACTCAAACATAACATTTCTTAACATTTAGTACCCCACCCCTTTTCCAAATCCAGCAACTGCCCAGTCTAAGGATTGTACTTCAGTCACTGAGCTGATGTGCCTGGCTCCTTTCTCATGCTGTGTTGACACATCACAGTCTGTTGCTGCTGTGAAACTGGTAAACATGATATCAGAAATTCCTGGAGTGGCAATAGCCTTACCTCCTGCCAAACTCCCCTGATGCTTTTTGTGCATCTATGAATCTATTAAATCTCAAAGCAGACAGCAGGCATTACTCCCACCCATCTGCAGTGCTGCACAAATCAGCCCTTTCTTTTTCTCAACATATCCTTCATTATTCTAGTGGGAGTTCTGGCAAAAAGACAACATAGGATGCAGTGACAGAAATATACTGAGAGCTAGAAGGGCTGACATGCACCAGCTCTGTGCCAAAACTAATATGCCTACTTCAAAATCACAAACAGATGAAACAAATGGAAGCACTGTGCTTAGCTCCCACACTTTGGACCCAGCTGGAACCCTTGTCAGCACCTGCAGAGACACTTGGCTAGATGGGAAATAACAGCACAAATAAGGCAGCATTGTTTTTCCAATATGTGAAATTTGAATTTCAAAATAACTAACTGAAAAGGAAGTAATAGCATTTTATTTGTTTCTGTTTGAAATGTACATCTTATAGATAGTGGGAAATGTCCATAAAGGCGCATCTCATTTAAGTGAGATCCTTTGATATATTAATGCCAGGGTATCTGCAATGCAGTAGAATCCAAAATTTGCGTAGTTTGATGTGTTTCACTTACCTAGCTAGCACAACCTTTTTCCCAAGTTGAGAAGATACAACTGAGTATTTTGGAAAAGTGGTAACAGCAATTTGAACTATGTTGACTGATGTTAGGGGTATTGCCCATCTCTGGCTTGAAGAAGTAAGGGCTTCAATAAAGTCTGTTCTGGAAAGAGCTGCCAAATGCCCGCCACAAAACAAATGAATGCACAGTGGTTAATCCTTAAAGGAAAGTACTTTAATATAAGCATTTCAGAGATCTGATAGCTGGCACACTGACAGTGGTTTCAAATGCCATTTCTTAGGGCAGTACTAAACACTTACCTAATCCATGACTCTGGCATGACATCATATGATCCCTGGTCATATGTGACGATTTCAGCTGAAATGAGTAATTTCTGGCACTAATAAGCCAGTACTAATGTACTGTTTAAAACTTTAGTAACTTTTCTGTGTTTAGTATATTATAGTATTGTTTAGCCTGTTTTAACCAAAAAAAAAATACTATCTTGTTTGCTCGTTTCCTGCCTTTCCTAGCTAGTATAGTCCAGATCCCAGGCTTTGCTGGTTTCAGGACTTTATTTTCTGTGTTCAGAGCTATCCAGACCTTGCTGTGGTAGAGGGAAGTCCTACTGCTTACCAGTGGGAGTGGTGAGCATTGTACTGCCTGTCTAACACTAGAGGAGTGGTTTCCAGCTCTGAAATTGTAATTTTAGCCATTTTGGGCTGATTTCTATCCCTTTCAACTTTTTGGCTTAAAAACACGTTTGCACATTTTTCGCATTGTGCAGCACCACGGAGCTATGGTTAAACTATTCCAGGTGCCAGAAAGTCTGATCTTTAAATTTTCCCTTAGAACTAGCTGGTTTCTCAGTAGTAGCACTAAAATCTGAACCCCTGTGACTAGCACTTGCTCTAGAACCTGCTGGAAAGCACTAGGAAGCCTTAAACTGATACAAGCACTCAACTTTCATTGTTAATAAGGTGTAATTAATCGTAGGCCCTAAACAGCCTATAATTGCAAAGTACTTTCCAAAGGTAAGGGAAAACAGCTCTTGTAATTTACAAAAAAGCACTTAAACAGGCATGTCCAAGGGTCAGCTTCCAGTGATTTCTCCTGTCTACCTGCTGAATCTGGGCATACTGGGGCAATGCAGCAACTGCCTCATGTACACAGACAACCCTCTCTTCCTACCACCCAACAATATAACCTGTGAGAGATGCACTTACATAGCCAAACTGGAAGCAAAGCTCTCTCCAGCCAAGATTGTGCTAGACAGTCAAGAGAAGAAGGTTAACATGCACTACACCTCAAGCAACACATAGCTCTTTGAAACCCACACCGCCAACACCCACACATAGCAACACTAAACCCACATATGCGGAGGCCCTTAACATTAACCTGCCCAAGCAACAAGGACAGCCGAAGCTGAAACACAAACAAACACCAGTCACAATCAAAGTGACACATAGCTCACAACACCAGTGTGCCACCCAAAAACAGCCCCTAAGGCAAGACAATGTACCCAACACTTTAGTCATAGGTGGCTCCATAGTCAGGCACACTGATGTCCTACTCACCAGGCTGAACAAGGAGAAAATGACAGTCAGCTGCCTGTCGGGTGTCAGGATCCACCACATAATGCATGCACTCAAGTCACTCCATAACAAGTACAAATATGACTCTGTCATTGTCCATGTTGGAGTGAATGACTTAAGATATAAATCCCTGGGCTACATGAAAAGAGACATGGAAGAGCTCTCAGATCATGTGGCCCAGGCAGGTATAACCCTAGCCTTGAGTAGCATCCTGCCTTCGCCCAGAATGATACCACAGTATAAGGACAAAATGATTGACTTCAACAACTGGCTAAGCTTCTGGTGTCATTCAAAGGGGATCCAGTATCTGTCTGCCTGGGACGACATGATCAACAAACCACGATGCTTTGTCAGAGATGGTCTGCATCTGTCACCCGTGGGATTCAGGTTACTGGCTAAAGCTCTTGCCACCCCCTATAGTGCCTTTTTTAGGCAAGGTTAAAAGGACAAAATCACCACCATAACAGATATAAGCATGCAAAATCTGAATGTAATGCTACTCAATGCTAGAAGTCCAAACCTCAAAATGTACTCTCTTGAGGCACTCCTAAAAATTGAGAACATTAATATCTGTGCAGTAACTGAGATCTGGTTCAAGGCTCCAGAGAGCACCCCTGCAATTCCAGGCTACAGCTCTTACCACACTTTTTGGCCACCAAACCAAGACCGAAACACTAAAGCTGGAGGAGTGTCCATATTCACCAAGGATATTCACACCTCCAGGCTAGTTGCCAAACACAATGCATCTGAAATTCTCCAGGTGCAACTAACACTATGTAAGACTGCAATCCAAATTGTAGCTTGCTACAGACCCCCACCATGCCCCAAGATTCTCATTACACCTTTCTAAACATACTGGAAAATATTAAGATACTACCAAGCACCCTAATACTGGGTGATTTCAGCTACCCTGCCATTAACTTAGAAAACTACTCAGGTATCAACACCTTTTCCCAACGGTTCTTGGAATTCATAAACTCCAACATCCTGGATCAACTAATCCATTGTCCCACCAGGGGCTCCAATATCCTATACCTGGTCATTACCAACATGGGAGATAGATGCTCTGCACCAGTGGTCACCCCCTCATTGGTCAGGTCTGACCATAAGCAAATTACCCTTAACATCCACATCCCACCCCCACCCCGCAGTAAGGAAACCTCTGTAAAAAACTTCTCCAAAGCCAACTTTATGCTACTCAAGTCTGAAGCGACAAACTCCATGACACCCATGCATTTGGGAGCTGAAAGTTCAGCTGCTGAATCCTACACTAAGGCACTGTACAAGCACATCCACTCGTGCATGAATTGTGCTATCCCAAATAGAACCAAGGTGCTCTCCTCCAAAAAAAGGAAGCCAATCTGGTGGTCCCCTGCCATAAAAAAACTATACAACAGAAGAAATAAACTGTTGCAGAAAAGAGAAAAATCCCAGGATGCAAAAAACTCCCTTACCAGCCTCAGTAAGAAGCTGAGATCCCTCATAAAATCCTCCAAAGCTAGTTACGAAAATAAAATTGCCAAATATTCCAGAGACAACCACAAGGCATTCTATAGTTATGTCAAGAATCTAAATGGCAATGCTCAGATATGCTCCGAGCTACAACAGAATGGCATTAAATATACTAATCCCAAGGATATTGCCAATATCCTGGTAGATCGATTTAGTGCCAACTTCACCCCCCCTCTCACCCCTTAAAGGACCCATCTCAATACCAAAAGGTTGCCAAATTCTGGTAATCACGGCCACACAGGTAGAAACCGCACTCTCCAAAGCTAAGAATATAGCATCATTGGGACCAGATGACATCCCAGGCTGTGTACTACATAAACTACAAAATGAACTGGCACCTCACCTAAGTGTCTTGTTTAATCATAGCCTCACCTCAGGCTTCATGCCCACTGAGTGGCGCACAGCTACAGTTATCCCACTCCACAAGGGAGGATCCACCTTGGATCCTGGGAACTACCGCCCCATCAGTCTGACGAGCCTGATCTGCAAGGGTATGGACCACATTATCATGGAACTTATACACAAAGACATTGGCAACCTTCAAACACTGGACCCCACCCAGTTTGGGTTCATGAAGGGCTGATCTTGTCTCCTGAACCTGATTGACTTCGAATCAGTCTCCAGAGCTGTGGACGAGGGTAAGGTGGTCCACACAGCCTTTCTGGACCTTGCCAAGACCTTCAATACCATCCTCCATTCTGGAATCATAGATAACCTTACTAAGCTGGGCATAAATCCCTACATCACTGGATGGGTTGCCAACTGGCTTACTGACAGAACCCATACTGTAAAAGTAGCTGACTCCAGATCCAGCTCCAGACAAGTGACAAGTGGAGTACCTCAGAGTTCAGTCCTGGGATTGATCTTGTTTGACATCTACTTCTCTGAAGTACAGGCCAACACTAAGGGACTCTGGCTAACAAAGTTCACAGATGACTGCAAACTGGGAGCCATTACTGAATCCCCAAATGATGTGGATATTCTACAAAAGGGCCTTACAGAAACAGATACTTGGTGCCAGAGCCATGGGCTCAAGCTTAATGCCAAGAAATGTATAGTTATCCCCTCTGGGAAAAAAACATGTACCCATGAATTACCACATAGGTGGCAGTACACTAAACACCGAAACTGTGATGAAAGACTTAGGGACATGGGTGGACAGTGATCTCACCTTTGATAACCACATCACCACAGCAGTCAGGAAATCCTTCTATGTGGCACACCTCATCACTAAGGGCTTTTCATCCAGAAAAAAGGAGGTCATTGTCCCCCTGTATTCATCCCTCATTAGACCCATTATAGAGTACAACACCCCGTTTTGCATGTACCTCACAAGACATCTGCAACAGCTGGAAAGGCTGCAGAAATACCTCACTAAAAGAATCACAGCCTAAAGCAGATGCCCTATGCTGACTGTCTAATAAAAACTCCAGCTATACTCTGTGGCATATCATCTACTCAGAGGTGATCATACAAGGCCACGTCAAACCCAGAGCTGTTGGACATGCTTCACTTAAAGAAATTCCAATCCCTCAGAGCCACATGCTTCAGGGATCTAAACATTGTCATCACAATGAACAAAACATGCTGGAGGGATAGGTTCCTGACCCAGAGACTCTCCATACTCTGGAATAGACTGCCCATATATGTCAAGCAGAGCACCTCCTTAGCTATCTTCAAAAGGAACCTTGATGATTGGATGGGAGATAGGAAATTCACCCCAGGGATCACATCAGTCTCCCTGCTAGACAGGGGTCCAGGGAACTAAATATTGTGGGAAGAAATATCCAGGAAATTGTTATGGCTAGACTTGTACAGGCCATAGGGCCGCTAGCCTAGTACCAACCTACGAACCTATGAACATGGCTCATAGATATTGGACTCTCTAGCACCACCGGTACCTTCCCTCAGACGCTGTTAAACAGGGGAACTAAAATATGCAGACCTTGACAATGGGCATGCTGAGCAGCCTGATGTGCAGTGCAAACTGTTGCTAGAAAAATTTGCCAAGAAATGTATTCATCGGATAGGGGCTTCAAGTCATCAGTGACCTTATAGTACGTTGACATTCCTAATAAGAGATCACTTCTATGGTTCCTGTTATCATCTGAGTACCATTTCACAATGTCTCAGTATTGTATAACTTGTTACTATTCAACAGACCAGAATACAAACATAGCCAGTGTAGTTCCACTGATATACTCAGCTACTTTTTCTCCTTGGCCAAAAGGGGTAGAGGACAAGTCGGGAATACATTTGTGATTTCCCATCCATTTGTCTATATTAGATTTGAAAGTAGTGAAGAAAGTGGTTTGCTTTACAAAACGCGGGAGTTTGTTCTAGGAGTCGGGATTTGGTATCTGTCATACCAACAAGCCTTCTTTACGGTTTACTATTAAAAACACGAAAATCACTTATGCGAACGGTGATTTCCACAACAAATAATGTCGACTCATACATATTAAGTAGGTTGTATGGTCGAGGCAACAAAGTCAACAAATTAATTTGACCATAGTTTGTAAATCTCCCATTCACATCAATGCTGTGAATCCCTGCCCCGTGTGCGTCCTTCTACACGGACGTACACATGAACATCGACATTCTGACTGTCGCTCCTATCATGGTCAAGGAGGTGGCTGTCGTGCATGTCAATGTCGGCCTTTTGACTGTAAACCCTTATTTACACTATGATATAAATTTAGGTCCCCAATGTTATATTTCTTTCATGACCCATCTTGTTGATATGCGGTAGATGAAGGAGGACTGGATCACTTGCAGTTGTGTAGGTCAGGCACAGACTGCCATGCAGGTGCCTGTATGAGACTTAGAAGAAGCAGAGGACTTTTAGATGCTCTGAGTAAGTTGGGGAACTCATGCATAAGAATATTTGGTGCTGAACTGCTGTGGTTTATGAAGCTGGGTTAGGTAGTTGGATAAGTACATGCCAAAGGGCACATGGAATTCTAGTATTGTCCTGATGAGGGATGAGTAAATTGGAATGATGACCTCTCTGAACTGAGATGGAATGCTGTTAGTAATCAACTGGGTGAGGCAGAAAGCTGCCCAAGTGATAGAGGATATGTGCTGGTCAAAGGAGAAATTATCGATAAAAGTACCTGTGTCTCTAATGACAGTGTCTCTTTTAAGGGGGCATCACTTATGTGGTAGCTATGTGACAGTGCCTATTTCCAAAACTGTACAATGCTATATTTTTTGATGCCCAGCTTTAGGCCACGATCCTAACACAAGGAGTGTGCCTGGCTTTTTTTCCCTTGGACTATACGAGTGTCTTTAGGAGAGTCATTGAGGTTACAAACTTGCAGATGTGCAGGAAAACGGTCAACCAAGACCCTTAATACCAGCTTTGACATCAGAGGAATAAACGAAAATAGAAGGGGCACAAAAAAGCCTTTGGGTACACAACTGGTGGCAAGCCATTTGGAGGATAGTGTACCACCAATTTTAATAGTAAGCCAGTTTGCAATCCAACAGGTTACACAGTGATTTGTTCTGTATTTGACTAATTTTCCATTTATATCAGAATCGGGTATAGTGTCAAAGACCTTAGCTAAATCAATGTAAACTGTGTGTATACAGTTACGTTCACCAAGTGTTTCTGTTACTCTTTTTGAGATATCAGCTAGATTTCTTAGAACCAAACTGATTTGGCTTTGTCAAAGGTAGATCATGCCTAAGGACTGTAAGTTCCCTGTGTACCTTTTTTTGAGGTCCATGATGATGTGTTCTATCATCTTGCAAATAATGCTGGTGAGGCTGATAGGTGTATGGTCACCAGAGATCTGTTGTAGGGGGTGCTCCACTGTGGAAGGACACTACTACAGCTGCTCTCCAGACTTCTGTATGTAGCCATTGATGACACTGTGGTTCATACATTCATATGTTTATAGATACGCAGTTTAGGACACCATTGAGGAGCCTCGTCCAGTTTCCTGTTTGCCTCAGAACACCGTCTAGTTAAATGACTAGCTCAAGTTCCCACAGTAGCCACATGAAGGCTGAGGGACTCAAAGCCTGGACTACAGGCAGTAGGTCATCAACAGCTCATTATCTTTAATCATTTGATTAACTTCCAGAAGGAGAGGTTGTACAGCTGAAGGAGGAAACAGCCTGGTATGTTTTCTGGACCCATACAGCTGGTGTTTTTGGTCTTGGAGAGTGTTTTTAGTGTCTGTTCTGAAGTGACGTCTGGTAGGGGATTGTAAGGACTGGATACTTAGTACTGAGAAATGTGGGTGCAACATTAGGCAAAAGTTGTAGCTGACTTTATTTTTTAGGATGCCTTTAGAGATACAACTGATGCAATACAGGATATTATTTCTGTATTTGGTATTATTCTGTGTGTCTTTATATATTTAAAGAATGCCTTTGCTTATCCTTTCTGATGTAGTAGTTGTAATTCATAATTAGCCTTGTAGATTTGATCTCACTCTTCAGTTCTTATTAAGCCTTTTGTGAAGGTCATTGAGGGGAGGGGGTCTGTTAAACTGCCTCAATTCCACACCAAGTACAAGGATACTGCCCTTGGAGATGTTGCAGATTGGTAGGTTGAATGGTGACTTGCACTGAGACCATATGGTGAATATTACAGTGCAGTGATCTGATTTAACCAATGAAGATTTGACAATGGACAAGACGTGGACAGGGGTTATCCTGGTGAGGACAACTTTGAGTATTGATGTCTTTAGTGGGATAGAGCAATATTTGATTAAAGGATGCTGCATTGATATAGTCATGAAAAGATTTTGCATATTTATTGAGGTGCAGGTAAGTTAGTTAATGGCAGAGTAGTTAAAGTTCCACACACACACACACCTACTGATTACCCACTCTACCAACTCCACCCCAACTATAAGGTAGATTCACTGCCACCAGCAGTTACTATAAGGCTCTTAAAAGGGTATCCAATTATATTGTGCAATATTAACACTAATACCAATGGTAGTAGTTCACCAAGATAGCTAGGCCTTCTGGAGTGGCCCACACAGTGTCACCAAATAAATATAAGCACTTAGAGACTTTCTACAAGGACCAGCCACAACAAAAGATTTTAATATATTTAATAATAAAAGTATATGAAAATACTGAATATATATTCACAGTAAACCACATAGTTCAGATTACAGGAAATATTTGAAAATAACATTTATGGACAGAATCAGAGAAACAGTATCTAAATTAAACTTCACTATATTCCTAATTGAATCTAAAAGAATTACCGTTCCCTAGTTCAGTAACTTACTACTGGAAGGCAAGATGCTGTGGATGAGGATCTTTCTAGTCAGGCTTCCCAAGCAGAATACTCAGTACTCTGAAGTTTATTTTTTAATATCTAAAATATAATTTCCAAGAGGGCTGGCAGAATGATCTCATCTGGTCAAATGACTCTAGATTCTTATTCCTCTTGTAAGCTGAGACAAAAATTTGCACAGATGGCCACAATACACATTCAAATGTTTATGGCAGTCCCTGGGGTCTCCCCTCTTTTCACTGAACTAATAGACAAAGGGTCTTCTCCAACCCAATGTATCTGGTCCAGTTCAGCACTGTGGAGTGTCTTTTAATGGTTTAACAGCTCATTGACATTTACTTTATTTTTATTAAATTTAACCTCTACTGTGCCAATATCCTCTATTAAAATATATCAATTTAATTCAGCTGCAATAGTAATATATGTATAGTTCTCTTCATTTCAGCAGGGTGCACTGTTGATACATTTCAACACAAGCAAAGCTCACAAATACATTTTCAGCACAAGCATCTGTACAAAATCAGTTTGATATACTAATGGCATACAGCTTTAACACATTTGTAACACAAGCATCTTGTATAAATCAGTTTGATATTCAAAGGACACATCATTCTTTATAAAACACCAGCTGGCTGTGCTGGTACTTGCCCATATCATCACGGACAGTACAGTACATACTGCTGTTTATACTGCCTGTGCAAGTATATGTACATCACCAGACATAACAGTATATATGCGACTGTCAGACAAGGTTGCATGTCAATGGAGATGAATTATTGTGATCTAAACATCACTTGCATGCTCACTGGAGAGAACAGTTAGTAAGGATGACACTTACAGTAGGGGGTATGTGCATGTTATGAAAATCTGCAAAATGACTTGCTTGAATATGACTGAAATGTCAGCATACCTCACAACCAGCCACAGAGAAATAGCAACAGAGTCATGGACAACTGTTTATAGAAGCAGGCACAATCAGAAACAATTTTAAAATATTAACAGTATTAATCTGTGACATTACCAGAATATGTGAACTGAAGTTGTTATGCGTGTTTCTGCAGGAACAGATGTGTACAACTATAATGATTGTCAGTATTTTATAAGGGGTATTCACCACCCCTTTTCCAAAAATAAACTGTCTTTGGAGGGTTAAGTTGGACAGTATTGAACCTGGAGTTGAATTCAGAGGCAATCCTGGCCATTTGAATGACACACAAGCCTCACGTGCAAGAATTAAACTCATGCTGTCAATGTTGTCAATGATCTCTGTATTTACTGGGTGCAACACAGAAAGATGTGTCACACATGCAACTTGAACAACACCTTGAAGGAAAGTCTGCGCTGTCAAGTCCTAACAGGTATGCATATCAAAGAATAGTTCTGTATGGACAGCAAGATGCGTGTAAGCTCACTGTGCTACATGTAATACACTTGACTAAATCATCCCTGGCCTGACATAGGTATCGGCCCAAAGGATGCCAACACTTGCAAACACTATTATGAGTGGATATCCTACACACAACTTTGTATTCCATGCATCTGCTGCATGTAATAGCAATGGATATCATCTGAAGCATCTGCAATAGATGTATAGATGTTTGAATTAAGAACTGGTGTGTTATAATGAATAGTACAGCAGTATGTGAGACTGATGGCTATACATCAACTATAACTAAGTGCACAGAAACTATAGCAGTGCATAGTCCAGTGTCAATGAGCAAGGAAGCTGTCACTGTGATATTTTGTTCACATACCAAACAATGCATGGAGCACACCCTATACTTGCATATCAAACCTCAAGACATATGCCATATGATCACTGTCCCCCAACATTGCCAGTGACAGTGTTATACTGGAATGTAATCCCGACATGCATACATATGTGTTCATGCAAGCTATCAAGTTGTAATACTGAAGTGATGTACTGTTACACCCATGACACTGCACCTAGGATATAACTGGACTTCATAGGTTCATAGTAAAGTTCTAGGGTAATGTTTCAAGATGACATAAAAGCCTAGATAGACATTACTTTTGCAATATTAAATAGCTATGTGAACAAAGTTCGCAGTTATGAGCCTGTGCTGTGTTATCTAAGACCAACTGCCTCTGTCCATGCGGGACATGGGCACAACACTGCCAGGAGTACCATTTATTATTAACCATCAGTTGATGTTGGTTGCACTCAAACAGGGTCAGGAATCCTCTGCTTTACATGAATGGGAAGCTTGTTTCCGAGAATGGGTAGTGTCTGAGTGACATTTCTTTCTCTATTACTGATTTATTATGTCAGAGGCTAGGTTAACAGCCTTGGAATGAGTGACCCTCATGCAGTTTGCTTTACTAAGATATAACATTTCCATCAGGGCCTGATTGTAGACCAGACACAAAATGGCCTTTTGTAGTCTGTTGGGAACAGAATACAGTGATATGAGTTTTGTGCAAAATCTCTGGTATTACTGTAGCGGTTGCAGATGTGTGGTGAATTATGTGCAGAAGGGTACATTGTGCTCAACTATTGTTGTGATGAGGGCCGAGTACAATGGAATTATAATGCCCTTGGATTTGGATGACATGCCCATACTTATGAGTTGTGCCAAATAGAAGGGATTTGTCACCACTGTGGACGGGAGCTCTACAGAATCCTGAAAGCCCAAAATCCTGAAGACCAAAATCCTGAAAGTTCAAAATTCTGAAAACTCAAAATCATGAAAACACACAGGATGCCAACACTTACTATATTCCAGCTACATTCTCTAGGGACCTAAATATTGTCACCACAATAAACAGAACATGCTAGAGGGATAGATTCCTGTCCCAGAGACTTCCCATACTCTGGAACAAACTACCTATCTATATCAAACAAAGCTCCTTTTTAGCACTCTTCAGGAAAAATCTTGATGATTGGATGGGAAATAGGACATTCACCCCGGAGATCACCTCTGTGGCTCTGCTCGACAGGGGCACAGGAAAATAATTTTCTTGGGTGGGGAAAGCCAGAGCACCTTTTTGGCTAGGCTTGTATAGGCCCTAGGGCCAATAACCTAGTACCTACCTATGAACCTACCTATTAGACATGCTATTCAACCAAAGCCTGAGTACTGGCTTCATCCCAGGTGAGTGGAGGACAGCCACTGTCATCCATCTGCACAAAGGTGGAGCGTCCACCAGTCCAGGAAATTATAGACCCATCAGCCTAATTAGCCTGATGTGCAAGACCATGGAGTGGATTATTATGGACCTCATTAACAAGGACAATGGCAACCTCCAAATAATCGATCCCACACAGTTTGGTTTTGTCAAGGGGAGGTCATGCCTGTTAAATTTGGTTGACTTCTTTGAGACAGTCATCAAAGCCATGGACAAGGAGAAGACGATGCACAACACCTGCCGTGAGCTGGTCAAAGCCTTTGATACTATTCCCCACTCAGGTATAATAGACAGTCTGTCAACTAGGCATCAATCCATATGTTACCATATGGGTAGCAAACTGGCTTACTGATTGAACCCGCCTAGTCAAAATAGGGGAAACCACCTCAAGCAGTAAACCCATAACAAGCGGTGTACCCCAGGGATCAGTATTGGGGCCTCTGTTGTTTGGGATATATTTTTCTGAAGTGAAGGCCAAAACCAGTGGGCTATGGCTGACCAAGTTTGCAGATGACTGCAAGCTCAGTGCTGTCATCAATTCCTCTAGTGATGTGGACATCCTCCAAGAGGGTCTCACCGAAACAAATGACTGGTGCCAGAAACATGGCCTCAAACTGAATGCCAAAAAATGCATCGTCATCCCCTTTGAGGAGAATGATGTCCCACAATTTAGCACATTAATAATAAGGTCCTAAGCACACAATCAGTCATGAGGGACTTGGGCACCCAGGTTGATAGCAAATTGATTTGTGTCCACCATATTGCCTCCGTTTTGTGTGGAAAGTTTTCTACATGGGCCACCTCATTGGTAAAGGTATCTCATCCAAGGACAAGGTGGTTATAACATCCCTGTATTCTTCCTTTATAAGTCCCATTATTGAGTACAATGCCCCTCTTGGCATGTACCTCACAAAGCACATGCAGCAGCTTGAGAGACCACAGAGGTTCCTCACCAGCAGAATCCAGTGCCTCAAACATATACCCTACACATATAGGCTAAAGGCCCTGTCCTCCCTCTACTCAGTCTCCTATAGACTCCTCATAGGTGGCCTCTGTCTGGCATACAAAGCAATCTTAGACCCCACCTTGATGGGAATTCTGGATATCCGCAAGTGAAGCTCCACTCGAGTAACCCGCACATGCGACTTCAACCTGGTCTGTGACATGAATTGGACTTGTTGGCAGGACAGATTTGTGTCCCAGAGACTCCCCCTTTTGTAGAATAGACTCCCTCTCCACATCAGAGTACCTTGTTAACCCTTTTTAAGTGCAACCTGGATAACTGAATGTGGAACAGAAAATACACCCCCGGAATTCCACCTGTGTCCCTGCTAGACAGTGGCATAGAGCACTGACTTGGAACATGGGCTAAATTCTTGGCTAGGCTTGTAAGGCCCTCGGGGCCAATAGCCTAGTAACTTCCTATGATCCTATGGTAACCTTCTCAAAGAAAGCAACCAGATGTAACAGATATGATCTAGCCTTAACAAATTAAAAATGGGCTGGTTACACAGTAGGCATATTACCTACAGTATGTTCTTGTTGATAAAGGTTCATGATGGGTCTATAATTCCCTGTGTTGGGTGATGGTTCCCCCTTGTTCAGACAGATGACTGTTGCTGTCCACAATTATGCCAAAAATAGCCTCTCTAGAGACTGTGATTAAGTAGGATCCAACTGTGTCATGTTTTAATTTATTGAGAAGGTAACCTGGTATGTTGTCAGGTTTCACTGATGCCTTATTTTTATCCTTAGAAAGCACACAGATGAACTGCTCTCTTGAGAAATTGTTTGCATGTATACTTTCAAAGACCACCAGTGGGGATGTGGGGTGAAGTTTGATCCAAATCTGTCAACTAGGAGGTTGTCTATTGCTGTGGTTCATTATTGGTATTGCCATCCACAACCATCTGTGTTTATAGCTGTGTATTCCCCTTAAGATCTTGTACTTACTTAAAAATGATTTATGACAACACCTTCAAATACAACCTTGGGTATGCATCATATGGCACATAGTGGAACTATTAGCACAGTCATACAACTCTTCCTGTTTAACGTCATTACATCACATGCACATTTCACATCATTAAATCACTTGCACATCATATGCTTATATGTTTATCAATAGAAAGGTGTGTGTGAGGGTTCTGATACCATATATGGCCACATTACAAATGAGGTGGATGTTGTTCATGCAGGACATTTAATGACACAAATGCGGACAGTCACACAATGCTGTTGGGCAGCACCAGAATAATCCTTGTGAATAAACACAATTGTGGATACAATGAATTCCCCGACATTGCAAGTGAATCTGAACTGGTTATATGTTTGTATATATAACAGCATGACAGCATGTGGATAAAACAAGATGTTTATGCCCATGTAATGAGTAGGATGTAATATTGCTGTATGTCACATAGCATTTCATAATGGTAGGTATACAATGCACACATGTGCCATACTGCAAGTGTCACTGTGATGGCTGACTGAGAAATGTGTAGAATTTTAATATAATCCATTACAAGAACACATGCCTTAATAAGGCAACATACAACATCATCCCATGTTATCAGCCCTCATGAGGCATGTTACTACAGCTGTTGTGGAAGGAACAGGTAATCAAATGGCAGCAGTGGCCATCAGTACATTACCTCAAATCACATATTGGAATACACTGTTGTAGGGCTACTGTACAGCCACACCTCAACACAGCACATGTGGATGACAGCAACATTGACATGTGCAATCTTCATAAGGTCATAGGACATTACTAGGCAAACATCCAACTTTACATAAAATGTGAGCCATTGTTGTAGTCTTTAAACCAAAATTGCTATATCTATATGATGGAAGATAGTAGGGGTACATGCATACGTGTGCATGTGTTTGATTGTACAACATACTGCCTCTATCCATATGTGACATGTGCACCACCCCATGGCAGAATTAACAATCCCACATCCAGTAGTTTGCTAATGGCTTGCAGACGGTCATGGAAGGGCTGTGCTTAATGATGTGTGCACAAATCTTTGAGATGATGACATCTTTCATGCTCTGAAGAAAGGATGTTATGTGGACAGAGGGGAAAAATGGAATGTTGGAGTCATGGTGCTATGTTAAAGGATCTCCTGAGTTGGAGTCAAATGAAAAGAGGTTTTAAAGATTATTTAATCCCCGTAATATACCACTAATCACACATACAGCAGTTGATTGAGGTCAGATTTGAACATTAAGCTTGTGTAGGTATGCAAATTGGTTTCCATACAATGCAACACTAGCACCACTACCCATTTCTGACTTTAACATTGTCACAATGCACATTATAAAGGATGACAGCATCATTTTATGCTGGCTGAAAAGAAGATGCTGGAAGGTATGTGTGACACAGATGTAGAGTCACAGCCTGGTGTAAAATTGTCTCCAGCCTTAGATTTCAATGAATGCACACACAAGTTGTCTGCAGTGAGATTAAAAACCAAAACTATACAGCTACACAAGCTAGAGGACACAGCAGTTAATGCTTGTACCAACACAGACATTTGAGTGTAATACTGACAGGGTGCATTTTACAGGGGATCACATCATCATTGTATGTCAAGAAGAAGATCATTGGAGGAGGGACTGACTTAGCTGTGGTCTCACATGCCATTCTAAAATAGTTTCCAGAATGATAGTTGATTGAACATACACATCCACACTCAAGTTGCATCCTGTGAGATTAAACCTATCTAGTTACATGAGCTAGATAACACAGTACTTAATGTTCCATGGCACAAGTCCGACTTTCATATTGTCAGAGTACAGTTTATAACAGATATCATCAGTGTATGATAAGAAGATGTTGATAGGAGTGCCTGACATGCTGTTGTAAAATTGTCTCCTGACTGACAGTTGATTAAACACACACACACACACACACACACACACACACACACACGCACACACACACACACACACACACACACATGAGTTGAATGCAATGAGATTAGACCCTGTACCTACTTAGCTATACAAGCTAGATAACACAGTATTTAATGCTAGTGCCATGGCACAAGTCTGACTTTTATATTGTCAGATAATACTTTATAGCAGATGACATAATCAGTGTATGGTGAGATGATGTTGGTGCGAGTATCTCACATGCTGCTCAAAAGTGGTCTCCAGAATGAGAGTTAATTGAACACACACACACACACACACACATAAGTTGACTGCAGTGAGATTAGAACCCCTACATACCTAGTTATACAAGCTAGAGAACACAGTACTTAATGCCAGTGATACAGCACAAGTCTGATTTTCATATTGTCAGAATACACTTTATAGCAGATGACATCATCAGTGTCTGGTGAGAAGATGATATTAGTAGGAGTGTCTCCATGCTCCTCAAAAACGATCTCCAGAATGAGAGTTAACTGAACACACACACTCTCGTACACAAACACAAGTTGACTGCAGTGAGATTAGAATTCGTATTTGCTTAGTTACACAAGCTAGAGAACACAGTACTTAATGCTAGCTCCACAGCACAAGTCTGACTTTTATATTGTCAGAGAGCATTTTATAGCAGATGACATAATCAGTGTATGGTGAGAAGAAGATGGTTGGAGTGTCTCACATACTGCTAAAAATGTTCTCCAGAATGAGAGTTAATTGAATACACTGCACTTTAACAAATTGACTGTAGTGAGATAAGAACCCATACCTACCCAGTTACACAAGCTAGAGAAGACACAGTACTCAATGCTAGTGCGACTGTACAGGTATTTTATATTGTCAGAGAACACTTCATAGCAGATGACATAAACAGTGTCTGGTGAGAAGATGATGTTGGAGGGGCTGTATGAAACTGCTCTGCGGTCACGTACCACTGAAAAATGTTGTTCTTAATGAGACCTGAGTGAGGACATTAGGACATAGACTCATGCTCTTCTGATTTCACATACACTTAATTAGACATACAGGCATACACACAAGTTAACGGTTGTGCAATTCAAACTCCTACCTAACTGGTTAGTCCAGCTGCAAAACTCAGTACTTTACATTTGCACCATCACAGAAGTCTGATATTATTATCATTGCCATAGGTGAGTACTACGCTAATGGCCCTGGAGCCTTTACAAGCCTAGCCTATAGGATTACCCTGGCATCATGCCACCTGACCTTAGTTCCCAGTGCCTCTGTCAAGTAGAGCCCCTGGAGTGATCCCTGGGGTGAATTTTCTATTTCCCATCTACTCATCAAGATGTATTTCTCTTGAAGAGAGTCAGTGAGGTGCTCTATTTGACATGTATGGGAAGTCTATTCCATAGCATGGGCAGTCTCTGGGTTATGAACCTGTCCCTCCAGCATGTTCTGTTGACTGTGGTAATGAGGTTGAGGTCTCTGGAGCATCTTGTATGGAGGGATTGAGATTTCTTTAGATGTAGCATTTCTAACAGACCTGGGTCAGACATGGCTTTGTAAGTCAAACAGAGATCACCTCTAAGTAAGCGATATGAGACAGAGAATAGTTGGAGTTTTTTGAGTCTGTCCATATAGGACAAGTGTTTAAGGCCTAGGATCCTCTTTTTCAGGTACTTTTGTGGCCTCTCCAGTTGTTGCAGGTGTCTAGTAAGGTACATGCCAAATGGGGGGTTGTACTCAATGATTGGCCTAATGAGGGAAGAGTAGAGAGAGACAAATGGGGCATTGTACTCAATAATTAGCCTAATGAGGGAAGAGTAGAGGGAAACAATGACCTCTTTCTTCCTGGATGCAAAACCCTTAGTAATGAGATGTGCCACATAGAAGGACTTTCTGATCACAGTGGCAATGTGGTGGTCAGAAGAGAGGTTGCTGTCAACATGTGTTCCCAGATCTCTTATAATGCCTTCTGTGTTCAGTGGACTACCATCGATGTGGTAATTTATGGGAACAGGGGTTTTCTCAAAGGGGATGATGACACAGTTTTTGGCACTGAGCTTAAGGCCATGGTTTTGACACCAGTCGTTGTTCTCAGTGAGGCTTTTCTGTAGAATGTCAAAATCACTTGGGGAGTTAATAATAGCTCCCAACTTGCAATCATCTGTGAACTTTGTCAGCCAGAGTCCCTTTGTCTTGGCCTGGACTTCAGAGAAGTAGATACCAAACACAAAAGAACCCAGGACCAAACTCTGTGGGGCTCCACTTGTGACTGATCGGCAGTCTGACTTGGAGTGAGCTACTTTCACACTGTGGCTTCTACCTATGAGGCAGTTTGCAACCCACCTAGTGATATATGGGTTGATGTCTAGCTTAGTGAGTTTTTCTAAGATTCCTGAGTAGGGAATGGTTCTGACAGCTGTGCCCTGGCCCAGCAATCAAGGAGTCTCAGTCCTCACCACTAACACTAGAGACAGCATCTCATATAAGAGGAAAGGATAACAAATACACACAGTAAAGTACAATTTCCCTTAAGTGCACACAGAGATCACAGTCAGTCTGGGGCTGGTTGCTCCTCTTGCTCTCCAGGTCCCCAATAAGACTCCCCACTGGCACAACTATATGGTCCAGATCTCAGCCTAACTGGCAAGCTAACCTCCAGTACCCTCCCTGTCCAACCAGTGTTTCGTGTCCCTGCCCAAGTAGCTGACACTCTGTGAGATAAGTATTTATACAACTTCACAGAAACTCTTGGGAAAGGCTGACACAGATTCTCCAACTGTGCACCTTTACCCAGACTATGGTAGTAATCACTGCCACCACCAGCTAATAATTATCAGCAACCCAAAGGCCCTTAAAAGGGTGTTCAATTATTACTGTGCAATATTATTATCCAATAGCAGTGCAACATAAGCAATCTTAAGGCTTTGGAAGGGCTTATTACAGGATCACTTATAAGCATGCAATGTACTCTAGAGCTTAATTATCTCTACATAAACCAGCCACAGTTGGAAAGGGTTTAGAAATATTTAATAATAAATAATTAAAACACAAGACAATACTACTACAATACAGTGTTATTCAAGAGTTCAACGATCACACAGAAACTTAAAATAATTCAGTAGGAAAGTTCTGATATAACAGAAAACACTTAGTCTAACTTTCTTCTAATTTCCTAGCTATTACTACAAGAAAACATACTTCTGAAATAACTTACTTAAGACACAGGCAGAATGATGAGATGGATATCAAGACAAAAATGCATCATTATCTCTGGTTCTCACTGTTTAAATTGAAACTGCAGTTCTGATAAAACATTACATCATTTGTTTACACTTTCCTGGTTCCCAGGCCACAGAAACTACATTTACATTCTTTTACACTTAGAGCAATAAAGGACATTCCACATGTAAATTCTGGTCATTAACTTTAGCCTTAAAACAATAGGCAGGATGCTTACTCCAGACTCATCGACTCCAAATTCTAATTTCAAAGGACATACAAAACATAATTTTAATTTCAAAGAACATTTGAAATGCTTGGCTTGGTTTTCCTTACAGCAGATGGCAATGTTGCTACAATCTTGAAGTTCGCATTTTTCAGGGTTTTCTTTCATTTAAGAAACAAGCCTGTATTTTATATTTATATTTACAAATGCCAGAATTATGTAGCAAATTCTATTTGGCTAAGCTGGCAGCCTTCACCCATCTTCCCCAATCTTCACAATGGTATCAAAGGCCTTGGCCAGATCAAGGTAGGCTGTATAAACCTTGCTTTCATCCACAGCTCTGGTGACTGACTAGAAGTTGTTGACCAGGTTGAGCAGGCATGATCTTCCCTTCACAAAACCAAACTGTGTTGGATCCAGAGTTTGGAGATTCCCTATATCCCTAATGGTCTATGATGATGTGTTCCATAGCTTTGTATATTAGACTCCTCAGGCTAATGGGGCGATAGTTCCCAGGGTCTGTAGTTGCTCCTCCTTTGTGGAGAGGGATGACTGTAGCAGTGCACCATTCAGTAGGGTCAAAGCCTGAAGTGAGGCTATGATTGAAAATGGGCACACAAGTGAGGTGCCAGTTCACTCTGTAATTCATGTAGAACACAGCCAGGGATATTGTCAGGTCTCATAGAAGCTGTATTCTTGGCCTTGGAAAGTGCTGTTTTAACCTGTGCAGCAGTAATACTGGGTGTCTGGCAGTCTACTGGTATTGTGATTGGTCCTTTGGGGGAGAAGGGTAAAGTTGGCACTGAATCTGTCGGCCAGTATATTAGCAATATCTGTTGGCTCGGTATAGGAGGTAGCATTGTGCAGTAGCTCAGAGCAAATCTGAATATTGCTGTGGAGATTCTTTACATAACTATAGAAGGTCTTGTGGTTGTCTTTATTATATGCTGCAATTCTGTTTTCATAGCTAGCTTTAGAGGATTTGATGAGGGATCTCAACTTTTTGTTGAGGGTGATAAGGGAGTCTTTCCAGTCTTGGGACTTCACCATATTCTGCATCATTTTTCTCCACCCACTGTAGAGTTTGTTTATGCAGGGGACCACCAGATTGGCTTCCTTTTTTTGGAGGAGAGTGGCTTGGTTCTATTTGGTATAGCAAGATCCATGCATTTGTGTACGTGTTCGTACAGTGCATTGGTGTATGATTCGGCAATAATTCTCCATTTGCATGGGTGCCATGAAGTTAGCCACCTCTGTTTTTAGGAGCCCAAAGTTAGCTTTGGAGAAGTTTTTCATGGTGGTTACCTTTGCGGGGGTGGGAAGTATGTGGATTTCCAAGGTGATTAGTTTGTGGTCAGATCTAACCAGGAAGGAGTTAACTATTGGTGTATAGCAACAGTTGTCCATGTTAGTAATGCCCAGGTCAAGGATGTTGCTATCTCTAGTGGTGGTAAGAACAAGCTGCTCCAGGGCATTGCAATTAATGAATTCCAGGAAATGTTGGGAGAGTGTATTGGTACATGAGTAGTTTTCCCAGTTAATGGAGGAGTAGTTGAAGTCACCTAGTATGAGAGTGTTAGGTTGGACCCTAATATTCTCTAGGGTGCTTAGGAACATGGAGTGTTAGTCTTGGGACATGGTTGGGGACCTATAGCAAGCTACGACCTGAATCACTGTCTTACCCAATGTTAGCTGCAGCTACAGTATCTCTAATGCATTATGTTGGGCTACCAGTCTGGAAGTGTGTGCATCCTTTATGAATATGGAAACACCAGCGCCTTTGGAGCTTTGGTCCAAGTTTTGGGGCTGAAAGCTGTGGAATGAATTATAGCTTGGCAGTGCAGGGGTGCTTTCTGCGGCTTTGAACCAGGTCTCTGTTACAACACAAAAGTCGATGTTCTCCATGTTAAGGAGTGCTTCGAGTGAGTGCATTTTGAGATTTAGACTTCTAGCATTGAGCAGCATGACCCGCAGATAGCATTTGTTTGTAGCTGTTATGGTGGTAATTTGGTCTTTGGTAAACCACCTAAAAAAGGCACTATAGGGGTCAAAAGGCACTATAGGGTTGGCAAGAGCCTTGTCCAGCATCCAGAAGTGCAGGGTGACAGATGCAGGCCATCTCTGGCAAAGCATCAAGGTCTGTCAATCATGTCATCCCAGGAAGACAGAAGATGACAGCATCATAATGTTGCAGGTAACATACTGTTATGAGACTTGTGCGCAAAGGCTGGACTTCAGATTTGCTTTGTTGACTGCAATGTGCAAAAGTACTTTTAAAGACATCTTGATAACCTAGGTGAAATAAGCTGTCATGAACACATGTTGTAGAAATGAGACATACATGTACCTGTTTCTCAGTATATTGTTTATATAAAACGTATACACACTTTGGAAACATGTGTGTTTGTATTCTGATGAATTGATGTCCACAGTACTAAATTTTTCTAACAATATAAATGTGTTTTGATTAGTGATGACCAATGTCCAGTGTCAGTATAAACCTATAACAAACTTAACAATGCAATTGTGCTCTTTATTTCTGTAGTGTACTTGATAGTGGACCTATTACTAAGATATCAAGTGCATTGCTGCAAGGCACACATGAGTCTGATTAATTATGTCTTCAGTGAAGAACATGTCCTTTCCATTCTTTTGTGTTTATGAATGCCTTTTGATGAGATGGAGAATAACTGGACTATAACCACAGTAAGATGCCAAAAAACAGTTTACACAGCACATCTCTGAGAAACTCATTTGGCAAAGTGTTAGAGCATGCGAGATTAGTTCAGACCTCATTTGCATCTTCACAGTGCTCAGAGGGCTGAATCTACACTATAAAAAGGTAATGTAGCTACAGAAGTTGAAGGTGAGGAGACTTGTGTATTTGGAAAAAGAGAAGATTGATATTCATTGGAAGGTGATTTCTCTGCAGTGAAGGTTTAAAATTTTGCTAAGGTATGCTTGTATTACTCAAGTGCATTCCACATTTTGTAAAATATAACAACTGTATTTATATATACAGGTGAGAATGAAACTTTTATCTGTCTGCACTTCTTATACTTCTCTGTTGATATAAGAAAGTCTTGCAGGCATTTGCATTTCAGAGATAGGTTATACTTTCAGCCCAACTCCATCCATCCATCGTCAACCCCTTTTCCCATTTTTACACATGGGGCCAGGGTGTCACTTTAACAGTGACAATCAACTAGATCTAAGGTTTATATCACTGGTGGCTAGTCCTGCCATGGTAGTTCATCTGTACCACACACTCGCTCATGTACACACACACACACACACACACACACACACACACACACCTTGGGCCAATTTAGAGTGTCCAATCCACCTGCTGCACATCTTTGGAATGTGAGAGGAAACCAGAGCACCTGGAGGAAACCCACTTTTCAGTGTTCTATGTTACTGGAGATAAATGTAATGTACATGTCACTGACATTGGTGTTATGCTTCTGAGGTGGCACAGGGCAACCTATACAGAAGTGGTGGGCACAGTAAAACATGACTGGCATTCATAAATTGACTTTTCTGTTGAAAATGTGTACACATCCTGATAATTGTGTGGAAAGCATATATACATTACTTCTGTTTTACACTGTAATTTTACAAACCTTTAACCTGTGTTTTGGGAGTGATGGAACTACCTATCATTCTTTGGTCCAAAAAGAGAAGAGTGTGTTTCAAGCATTTTTCTACTGAGACTGTGTATGTATCCTAATATTTCAGTGGGAAACATATATACATTTTACTTATGTAGTATTCCTTGGTTTGCACAGACCTTTGTCTTTGTATGGAGGGAGGTGTGACAACCACCTAACATTCAGTTGTACTAAATGAAAAGTGTGTTTCAAGTGCTTAATGTTGACAAAAGAGCACATAAACTGATTATTTTTCTAAGAAATACATTAGTTATTTGATATTTATATGTTTTATCCTTCTGTGTTTTATGTCACATATGAATATGCCCCCCAAGCCTACAAATCCATGAAAACCTCCTTTCAGTGACTTGGAAAATGAGGACATAATACAGACTCTGAGGTGGCATGGAGCCTTTCTGCTTAAGAGAGGCCAGGGTATATGGCTGTGAGAAAGGAGATTTGGAACCAGTTAGTCAACAATGTCAATGCAGTTGGTGGTCGCAGCTAAAATTATGATAAGGTGCGGCATTGGGTCACTGATATGATTTCATTGGCTTGGAGGAGGACAGCTGCAGTTGCCCGAGAACAGCTGGCTACAGGGGGGTGGTCCTGCTACTGAGTCACCACTGACACCAAATAAGGAGTTCCTGTCCACTGTCAGAGAGATCCAAACAGCTCAGTGGAGACTGTGCACAGTGTGCTTGATGTTGGTGCTGATGTGGCTGGGAGGACAGTTGCATCTCAGGGGCAGCTTCTAGGTAAGTTTACAGATGGCAACATTTAAATTTGTTTGTAGAATAAAATATATAATTTGACTACTACTTACCATGGTAATTTGTTTGTATCTGTACCTATTGATAATAATAGAGTTATACAAGAGAGTTGTTCAGTACACATGGATGTGGGCCAGGTTTCAGCTATTTCTTACATGATAAATAGGCAAATGTGTATTCACTCCCCCCTGTGTTATTCCCATTGTGATGCATAATTGCCATCCTTTCCTTGCTTCATTTTTTCCAGGACCATCCTCCCTCCAGTGTGTGGAGACATCTGCACATGGTAAGCAAATGTTTATTTGCTTGATACTAAGCATTATTTATATATATATAATTATCTGTATGTGTGAGGAGGGTGTAGTGAGTGTCTGTATTGCTGCACCATCTGTGATGGTGTGACCAGTCTTGCATTTTATTATCAATATATTGGTTTACTATTTAGTGAAGTAGTATTTTCACTCCTTTGTTTGTTGCTTATTATCACTGGTGATGCTGACAGTGGAGGTATAGCACTCCTACCACCTGATGTCAGAGTATCTCTTGGCTCTGATGATGGTGGCCAAAGGGAGGCACAGTCTGGAGTGCAGAGGTTGAATCTGACACTGGGGCTTTGACTCACACATCCCCTGGATTTTCTTCAGATACAGTCAGTATGGCTATGCAAACCCATTCCACTGAACCCTCAGATAGTGGACCGGTTGAGAGTGAAACACTTGATCAGTTTAGTGTGGTTACTATGGATTCAGTGCTGGTTGATTTTGGCCATAACCAAAGTGTGGGCAAAGTGCCAAGCAGCAGGGTTGGTAAGAGTGCTTGGAGGAGGCCTGTTGTCCACCCTCCACCTGATCCTGATGTGTCTTTATGTGCCATTATGTTCCACTTGACATATGTTTAGGGCCATCATGGAGGAACAGGCATTTTCCAGTAGGGCATCTGAGGATATGCTTAGGGTTCTAGATGTGGCACATGCTGACATACATGACTACCTCCACTGTGTCACTGATTCAATGGATCGGATGATGACACAATGAAGCAGGCAGTGTCTGTGATGGAGACGATCTTTGAAGAATAAGAACATCCAGGTAAAAATATGGACATTTAATTAACATAAAATTTGAATACCCAGTAGCATGTAACTATTCCAGTTTTCAGTAGGAATGTGGGATACAACTCATAAATAGATTTAAAAAAATAATGAACAAAATGACAAAAAAATATAAGCACGTTATCAAAGATTTGCAGACTTGTATGAACTGTATTGCAAAACTTTACCACACAAGATCATTTATTTGTACTTTATAAAAGGGGAGATATAAGATGTGTGTCCTCTTTCTTTAAATTATTGATGCTACTGGTATAGTACTGCGGTTGTGGTGTTGCGGTATCATTGTCACCTCACAGTAAGACGTTGTCCTGTTCGATTCTCAGCTAAAGCGTCTTCTGTGTGGAGACATGCGTGAATAGGCATACCTTTGTTGAAGATTGTGCATCAGGGCTGGCAACTCGGCACATAAAAATCTACTGCCAATCATTAGCGGACCGGAGTTCCGCTGTGGTGACCCTCCCCCAAAAGCCGAAAGACACACCAACAACAACAACATTGATGCTACTGGTATGTTATTCATGTAGTGTGGTTTTCTGTATAGTAGACAGCTTCAAAAATCACATGTGATGAGGGGGATTCAGAAAATTGTGTGAAGAGGTAAATCAAACCTGTGAATAGAAACATAGCTCCAAAATAGGGACATCCAGTGCAGTTGTAATTCAGGCCAGAAAATAGAAATGTTTCTCCAAGATAGGGACACTTGACAGGCCTGCTGGTGGCATATGATTTGTGGCAGTATATTATACAAAGTTTTCAATCCAGATGATTGCTTTTCTTACCCTGCATGCCAGCTGTTGCCAGGACAATAATCTAACAGCATTTTATATGTGACTGCTGAGATGGTGCTCTTCCTTATATTGTGGCCTGAATATCCCCAGGACGCCTGTACTAAAATCTTCTGCAGGAAGTGCTACAGAGACGCTATATGAGGTCAGGCTGGCAGATTCACAAACATGCTGCAGAGTCACATTAATGATTTGTGTGAACTTTGCATTGCTTTTCATCCACAATCCACATATGAGCATGATTCACAAATGACAGCCTCGGTAATGATATGGCATGCCCAACAGCACATTACAATTTATGGAATCACATGCAGGACACAACTGCCCAAAGAGGGACTGTCCCTCACAAAGTGGGATAGGTGGTAACCCTAGTACTCATACAGTACAAACCACTTAGAGGCAACTTATGTCTGGCTTACAGGGTTATCTCTAACCCAAATCTTATGGAAATGCTGCACATCTAAAGGTCAAATGGGACTAGAGTCACCGTTCCAGAGACTTCAATCTAGCCTGCACTGTAACTAGGACCTGCTGGACAGACAGATACATTTCTCAGAGGTTGCTGCTCCTCTGGAATAGGCTCCCAATCCATGCCAAGCAGAGCACCTCCATGACCCTGTTTATGTGCAACCTGGACAACTGGATGGGAAACCATACATTTCTGCCAGGGATTGCCTCTGCATCTCTCCTAGGCCATGCTAGAAAAATCTTAGACATAGACAATATCTCTCATCTAGTTATTATACTGGGATTTAATGGCTAGGCTTGTAAAAATCCTCAGGTCAATAGCCTAGTAACATAATGTGAACCCTGTGAACATCCTTCTACAGTGTAGTAGGATATGCCAGATAATCAAATCCAATGTATCTGCTGTTTATTTTACTGCCTTCCTAGTTATTTTTTTCTGCATTCCCTTAAAGACACACACAACTATGTGGGATTGTTTAAAAATATTATGTGTATGATGTAATGTGCTGTTCTATATACCTTTTCTTATCCTTAAATGCTTGCCCCAAGTTATGGTCTGAAATGTTGATGTGGTATTTGTCCAGCATCTTGTTTTATTTCATTCTGCAAATTATTTCCAACTGGCGTTATTTTTGGATAGTTTATAATTCTGATGTGCAATGGATTTGTTTTTCAAAAAGTGACTAGTTCTACATTTTTTGTCAAAACATGCCCTCTGGCAGTCAGTGCTGGTCCATTGATGCTCAGGACATTTTCTGCATGCATCCTTGTGTTTTCATAGCAAAGGTGGTAATTTAGAAGCTCATTTAACAATGTGCATGGGTCAGTTCTTGCACTTTTTCGACAGTTGCATACTCACTTGTCTATCTGCATCATCCCTTTCAAGTTATGTATTTACAACACAACAGTAGAATCTGAATAATAGCTACAGAAAACTAAATCTGACTATAGCACATGCCTAGTCTAGAGGGATGGTACAGGAAAGCAGCAAATGCTCCAGTGGTATTAGAGCAACTCTGCCTGATGCCATATCAGAAATAGCACCACACCTGGTGCCTGATGACTTCATTATGCATCATTATGCACCACACCTGGTGCCTGATGACTTCATTATGCATCATTATGCACCACACCTGGGGTCTGATGACTTCATTATGCATTATTATGCACCAGACCTGGGGTCTGACTTCTTTATGCATCATTGTGCACCACACCTGGGGTCTGATGACTTTGTTATGCATCATTATGCACTACACCTGGAGTCTAATGACTTCACTGTGCATCATTATCCACCACACCTGGGTTCGGGATTCAGATGACTTGACTATGCATCATTATGCATAAAACTTGGGGTCTGATAACTTCATTGTGCACCACACCTGGGGGTCTGATGACTTTGCTATGCATCATTATGCACCACACCTGAGGTCTGATGACTCTGTTATGCATCATTATGCACCACACCTGAGGTCTGATGACTTGACTGTGCATCATTATGCACCACACCGGGGGTCTGATGACTTGACTGTGCATCACTATGCACAAAACTTGGGGTCTGATAACTTTATTGTGCACCACACCTGGAGTCCGATGACTTTGTTATGCATAATTATGCACCACACCTGGGGTCTGATGACTTCATTATGCATTATTATGCACCACACCTGGGGTGTGATGACTTTGTTATGCATCATTATGTACCACACCTGGGGTCTGATGACTTCACTGTGCATCATTATGCAGCACACCTGGGGTCTGATGACTTCACTGTGCATCATTATGCATCACACCTGGGGTCTGATGACTTCACGTTGCATAGTTATGCATCATGCCTGGGATCTGATGACTTCACTATGTATCATTATGCACCACACCTGGGGTCTGATGACTTCACTATGCATCATTATACACCACACCTGGGGTCTGATGACTTCACTATGCATCATTATGCACCACGCTGATGGCTTCACTTTGTATCATTATGCACTATACCTGGCATCTGGTGGATTCACTATGTATCATTATACACCACACTTGGGGTCTGATGACTTCCCAATGCATCATTATGCACCACACCTGGGTGTCTGATTACATCGTTAAGCATCATTATGCACCACACCTGGGGTCTGATGACATTATTATGCATCATTATGCAACACAGCTGGGGTCTGGTGACTTCATTATGCATCATTATGCACCACACCTGGAGTCTGATGACTTCACTGTGCATCATTATGCACAACACATGGGGTCTGATAACTTCACTATGTATCATTATGCACCACATCTGGTGTCTGATGACTTCACTATGTATTGTTATGCACCACACCTGGTGGAAGATGGCTTCACTATGTATCATTATGCACCACACCTGTTTGATGGATTCACTCTGCATCATTATGCACCACATCTGGGGTCTGATGACTTTATTATGCATTATTAGGCACCACACCTGGGGTCTGATGACTTCCCTGTGCATCATTATGCACCACACCTGGGGTCTGATGACTTTGTTATGCCTCATTATGCACCATGCCTGAGATCTGATGACTTCACTATGTATCATTATGCACTACACCTGTGGGTCTGATGACTTCACTATGCATCATTATACACCACACCTGGCATCTGATAGCTTCACTAGGTATCATTATGCACCACGCCTGGGGTCTGATAACTTCACTATGCATCATTATGCACCACACCTGGGTGTCTGATGACTTTGTTAAGCATCATTATCCACTGCACCTGGGGTCTGATTACTTCAGTATGTATCATTATGCACCACATCTGGGGTCTGATGACTTCTTTATGCATCATTATGCACCACACCTGGGGTCTGATGACTTCTGTAGCATCATTATGCACCACATCTGGGGGCTGATGACTTCACTATGCATTGTTATGCACCACACCTGGCGTCAGATGGCTGCACTATGTATCATTATGCACCATACCTAATGGCTTCACTATATATCATTATGCACCACACCTGATATCTGATGGATTCACTATGCATCGTTATGCACCACACCTAGGGTCTGATGACTTCACTATGCAGCATTATGCACCATGCCTGGGGTCTGATGACTTCACTATGCATTATTATGCACCACACCTGGGGGTCTGATGACTTCACTATGCATCATTATACATCACACCTGGCATCTGATAGCTTCACTATGTATCATTATGCACCACACCTGGGATCTGATGACTTCACTATGCATCATTGTGCACCACACCTGGGGGTCTGATGACTTTGTTAATCATCATAATCCACCTCACCTGGGGTCTGATGACTTCAGTATGCATCATTATGCACTACACTTGGGGTCTGAAGACTTCACTATGCATCATTATGCACCACACCTGGGATCTGATGACTTCACTATGAATCATTATGCACTACACCTGGGGGTCTGATGACTTTGTTAAGCATCATTATCCACCACACCTGGGGTCTGATGACTTCAGTATGCATCACACCTGGGGTCTGATGACTTCACTATGCATCATTATGCACTACCCCTGGGGTCTGATGACTTCACTATGCATCATTATGCACCAAACCTGGGGTCGGATGACTTCACTATTCATCATTATGCACCACACCTGGGGTCTGATGACTTCACTATTAATCAGAAACTTATATACACAGAATATCTTTTTGCAGCTTCAAGTGACATACATTATCAGCATGTGGTGCTATACAGTGCTATACAGTATATGTTGTGCTCCATACTCTGTAGTCATGAGGAAGTGTGATTTATAAACTTTTCAGTGTTTGCAGGTTATACACATTCTGCATCTGTGGCAACAATCTGTTATAATGAAAGAAGCTGCTGATGTATTACATGCTGCCATTGATGGGAGCTGTTTGACATTTGGTCTATATTAGGTCACCAAAATGTTATTCCGGCGAACACCTATTCATCGACCCCTAATCAGGAAAAATTGCTTCAACAATTCGCTGAATTTACTAAGGGCAATGAAATAGTTGCCCAAAGCACAACGGAGAACTACAAAACTTTGCCATTTTCTCCACTGTAGTGCGATCTTGGTGTTAGTATATATAGTTAGGCAGGGTGTGAGGGTAAAGCCCCCCACTTGGATGGGTTTGAATCAATTACAATTTGGTCCATTGTGCTTCGGGCAACTATTTTGTAGCCCTTAGTAAATTCAGCAAATTGCTGGCATAAATTTCACTGATTAGGGGTCGATTAATAGGTTTTCACTGGAATAACATTTCGGCAAACTAATATAGACCCTTTGACATCATGTGTGTAGTGTTATAGAGTGTGCCTACTGTACTGTGTTGCTGTGACTGGTATGCCATCCCATGGAGGCACCTATGTAGATGTGTATTTATATATAGTGTTTTCTGTATTAGTACAAAGATTTCTGATGATGTTGCTTAGTCAGTTTTGGATGAGCACAACATTAGTTTTGCAGTTCCTTTGGTCAAGTCAGTTCAGTTCTTGATGTGCTTAATACAGTAAACTTTCAGTTAATCGGCACCCATGGGGATTCGTAGATGCCAGATAACTGTAGTTTCTGGTTGCTTGAGAGTTACTATTAAAAATAGGCCTGACTAATACTGTATCCTATACTATTTGTTTGGCTTGACTTGTTCTCAGGTTAGAGAGAGAGGGAATGTATTCTTATCTTCCTTTTTAAAGCTCTAAAACTCTAAAAACATAAGGTATGTTTCTGTGGGCGGAAAAAAGAAAGCACAACACATAAAAATTATACTTCATTTCTTAAGAGTTTTTTTTTTGCCAGATGCTTGTGTTTTGGTTAACTGAGAGTTTACTATATGCAGTTGTATCGCCATAAATGTCAGCTTCACAGAATAAACACTGTACTCCATGATACCCACGATTAACACATCTGTGAACTGTAAACAATAATGTGGTTTCATATGCACACCTATTAAGCATATGCTCCATTCCAGGTGCACAGCTGTGTATGTAGATATTCCCAAGAATAATAGGATTTTTGTGAAAAACAGAGTTTTCGAACATGGTTTGTACCATCCCTATGATATAACAGACTATGATTGTGAATCCTGCTCCCAGTTTCCAACCCTGAAAAAGACATGCTGTCCATTTGCATGAGTGAGTCAGTTAACCTCAAGGTGATTTACTCTAGAGCA